>NC_084824.1:22596909-22764409 GCF_958449725.1 Rosa rugosa | reverse complement strand
ATAGAGGTCGGTTCTAATGTTAATTAATAAAATGTTCGGTTTGAGTATTGACAATTAAGTCACCATCATGCAAATGATTATTATGCATTGTTCAAATTCTAGGGCTTCGATTGCCATATCCATTTTTCTTATGAATTAGTTTCTAGTTTCTCACATAAAGATATATATGATCAACAATTTGTGTTGAGAATTAAAAATCGTTTGTATATTTGATCAATGTTTACGGTAGTTGTTAATTAAATATTACACTTGCACCTCTGGGCTATATTTTACATTTCTTTTGCTTGGTATTTTAAACTTAATCAGATTTGGCACAAGTACATCCTAGACAAAGCACATAGTAGCTAATTGTCTCCTAATGGTATTTCTTAAAACTGTTTAAACTTACGCCTAATACGATGCCAAATAAGATTCAATGAAAACTAACACTCCCACATATGCAATAGATGTATGTGAATTCTTTACATGACGTGACATTATAATGTTATATATGTTGGGAATTTCATATACTTCTAACATTTGCAAATAGATGTATATTTCAAATCAATTCTGTAATACTAAATCAAGTAGAAAATTCTTGCGTACTAATATCTAGAGTTAGTCAGTTCCTAGCTTTGTTATAAAAGTGATTGTGGTAACGCTTTAACTCACCATAAATTTGTAAAAGTGGAAAAAGCAGGTCAATAACTTATAATCTTGTGAGTGATTGTAAGTAATTTTTTTTTTTTTAAGAAACTTCTAATATAGGAGAAAATTTGCAATAGTATTTGTGAACGTAAACCTTATTGTCGAGTCTTTAAAATAAATTGTAAAAATTATTGGGTCCTTTGTATAGATCAATGTTATAAATTAGATCTTTTCTATACAGTGCTAAACAAATAAATAGTGGATTGGTTCTAGTTACAAAACAACACCCTAGAGGACGCCGTCATCTTGGCCGGTGCCTATCCGACTTCGCCTCAGCGTTGGCCTATCCGGCGCACGATCGGTGCGACCGGAAGGGTAGTTTTCTTCTAAGGCGTATCCCAGGCTCGGTGACTGGGATCGGATGGGGTGTGTCTTCCTTCCTCTCGGTTGAAGGGTGGAGCTGAGTCGCGGCGGCGGACTGGGGTCTTTGTTGGGATAGAGTGGCGTCTGGTGGAGGTCAGGGGTTAGTGAGCCGGATCTGGTGGCTGGTTAGAGTAGACCGAAGACCGGTTGGTTGGTTCAATGGCTTGATGGCTTGGCTCTTCACGTTTGGACGTTTTGCCTCAGATCCTTGTGCAGAGATCCTTTGCATGCTGGTGTTGGGTGTACCAGGACGGTAGGAGTCAGCCACCATTGGTTCGTTGGCGACCGGAAGTGCTGGTGGCCCGATGTAGGTTTGAAGGTGGAGCGATGCAGCTGCAGAATTGGGCCTAGAGGCTGGAAACGGCCCACATGTTAGCTTGGTCTATTGGGCCAGAATACTACATGAGGGCCCGTTTGCTCTTTTGGGCATGTTGGGTCAATATTTAGTTATTTTATTTCTAATAATTCCCTTTTGTTTCGAGATCCATGCTTGTTAGTTTTAGTAAGCGTCAAGGAGTCTTAGTTACTTCACCTATTTACTATGTTGTGGTGTTAACATAGTTTATAGGCTTACTTTTTTCAGTGAGCATGGAATTGTTAAATGAATGGACCTAGTCTATGTATCACTGTGGCACCACCACAAACTTTTTATCTACCCCATGAAGGTAGAGGAATGATATGTAATGACCAATTCTGGCTTTAGATGAATGATATATGCCCGATTTGGGTTTGATTCAAAAAAAATATGTTATAAATTTCATTAGTTATGAAGTTTGTATTAACATTGGCTATTGGTAAATATTTTTCCTTAACTATTGAGAACAGATACTTACCAACTGTATATCTGTATATAGAACAAAAATGAAGATTACATATCCAAATAAGAAAATAAAAATAAAAATAATAAGATAAGGAAATCCCACTTTTTGTCCCAAATAAAAGCGAACTTCTCACCCTTTCTTTCTCCCACTCTCCTACCTTTCACCATAAACATCCTCTTCCTCCCTCTCCATCTATCTCTTCTCCAAGTACTAGTACTACAAGATGTCCAAACTCCCATGGAAGAAGAATCTTCACCTCTGGCTCCCCAATTTCAAATGCCTACCCCTAATCACCCAAACCCCACCTCAACCCTCCGACCAAGACCACCCTCACCCACACCCACAACTCATGATCATCAACAACTTCAACACCCTCTATCACGACTCCAACTCTTCAGATCAATCCACCTCCAAATCCCTCACCGCCTCCGATGACTTCTTCTACTCTTCCTCCTCCGATTCCGAAGCCGCCCCTGACTCCCCGCCTGACTTCGCCACCGTCTTCGCCTCCCAACGCTTCTTCTTCTCCTCACCCGGCCGCTCCAACTCCATCGTCGAGTCGCCGGACCCCAAACCCAACAACAACGATTCCTTCGTTACCAGAGGTCTTACTGTTTCCAAGTACTCCTCAAATCCTTACTTGGATTTCCGAAATTCCATGGAGGAAATGCTCGAAGCTAGAGATAGAGATCATATAGACAATAAAGATAGAGATCATAATGTGGTGGATGTGTTGAAAAGCGACTTGGATTACCTACACGAGCTGCTGTTGTGCTACCTTCAGTTAAATCCCGAAGACGCCCACAAGGACATTATCAGTGCCTTCACCGACCTTGTCATTTGCATATTGTCTGCTAATCCGGCAGCTTCAACATCAACGTCGGCCGATGACGATCACCGGCTAGAAGAGGAGGAGGAGATTCCGCGGCAACGTCCGTCGTAACTATTCTTTTTATGCGGCAGTTAATTGGTGTAACGGTCGTGCTGAGGAAAAGGAAAAGAGTGAAGACAAAGAAAGAAACTAATTGGATTTTTTTTTTTTTTTTTTTTTGTCTTTGGCTTTGTTTTGTGGGTTTCATTGGCCTTGGTGAAGAGGGAGGGATGTTTCATCCATGAAGACAAGGAAAAATGTACTTTGATGCATCACAAAACCGAGGAAAGCATGGGAAATGTTGAGGTCTCGATGCATGTTAATATTGGTTAATAGTTGTGTAATGTAATGTTCTTTTGTTGGTCAAGGAAATGTAATATTTTTTGTTGTTAAACTTGTCTCAGGGTTAATTGGCAATGGTAATTTGGGACAAGCTAATTAGTAATATGGTTTTCTACTATTATTGGACCTATATTTATGTGGTCCGGGGAGTTCTGCACAATTAACAACGACGAAGAACTTAATTCTTAATTATTAAACGAAGCTAGTGGTGTGTTAATATATAGGATAAGATAGTGGTTCCCAAAGATACTTAAAGAGTTATCATACATATACTAATGTTATGAGAATTAATGAAAAAGACATCATATCCTAAAACTTGGAAGCTGGTTTTTTACAAGTTAGCTAGCATTGCATAAAATATGCACGAGTCATGAATGACATAAATTGGAACATCATTGTCGAAGGAGAATGATAACCTGTCAATCTTTTTTGTTGCGAGAAAGAGTAATCATATATACTAATAATAACTAGCCTTAAGCTAGAGTAGTATATTGAGTATGAGAGCCTCTCTCTCACCCAACCGTAACTGCCATTGGCTAGGATCTCATAGTTGACTATGGTCGACGACTCCATCTATAGACGACGACAACAAGTATGTTTGGGGCAATGTTGAGCTAGGAAGCGAGGGCTTGCTCCATCGATTGAAAAATCATTAGGGGTCCTCCAAAGGCTTGGCTCTACAAGGTTGCTTTGGCAGTATCACTACGTATTGGATGACTTTATGCGGTGGCAGATCTGCCCTCTGACTGCGTGCTTATGTTGGTTAATGTTATCACAGTCACTCTTCTTTAGGTTGCCAATGACGCCGATCTGTTGGTGCTAATAAATCTCATGGTGGCGGTGATGCACCAATTATGGACGATTTTTTAAGGACTCGTTTATTTCACTGAATTGAGGGCTTCGAAAAGGAAATTCATTCATTTTTTATGTTTGGTGTGCATAAAGAAATGAACAATTTTTCTTTAAGGCCCCGTTTGGTTGACCGGAATGTTACGGTGGGAAAATGAATTGTACTAATTTTTCTTTTAAGAATGGAATGGAATTGATTTAGCATTTCCATTTGTGGTGTTTGGAAGGATTCAAGACTTGGGATTAGAAAATGGTTTGAGAGAATTAATTTGTTAATGATTTTCCAATAATGCTCAATCGAATTAAATATGGAAGATTAAAAATGAATGAGTGGAGATAGGAATTATTAATTGACCAAATTTTATGAGTGGCTAAACAAGTAAATTTTCAATTTCATTGAGTGAAGGAATTAAAATACCACATCCTAGATGGTATTTCTATTCCGCCTCTTTTATGGAATTGAACTCCGGTCAACTCATTTATTTTACTTTCCTTTCCAAACTTATGACTTAACCAAACACAGAATTTAATGGAATGGGAAACTATTTCACATTCCAGATTTGATTTCTTGGCTAACAAACGGGGCCTAAGAAGGGAAAATATGGGGAAATTGAATCCTCTCATCCTCCAAATGATTCATTTTCTCTTCCACTTTCCCTGCATTAATTATATAGTATAAGTACATTTATATCCTTGTTAAATATTATTATTAACAATTTTATTTAAAAAGTTTATGAGATTTGTGTCTATATATGAGGATATAAATGGAATATTAGTATGATTTTGTTTCATTTCCTTACACAAACCAAACACTAGAATAGAAACAAAACATATATTTTCTCCTTACTTTCCCAACATTTCCAAGCAGCAGAAAGGAAAGTTAATGGGAAATTTGTTTTCCTTTCCCATAGGATTTCTTAAGAAATTGATTTCCTTTCCATGAACCAAACGAGGCCTAAGTTTCTAATGATGACAGTCTGATGGTGCTATCAAATCTCATGGCAGTGGTGAAGCACTGATTATGTTTCAACCGTATCACAATTGAGTTCATTCGCTATGGAATGTTTAATTATTTGTTTAGATTATTAGAGGCGTTTTGTTTTTTCAGGCTCATTTTTAATAAAGGAGCGACAATATACTAATCAATGATATTAATTTTTTCTAAACTACTTTGGTCACTAATTTAAGGCACAAATATAAAGATCTATTGTGATGTTCTGGTTTACATGACAAAGAATCAATCATCCTAGTTCACATGACACTTTCGAGAAGAAACGAACTTCGCGAGCGTGTCAAGGTCAAGCTCACAGTAGTTCTGCGACGTATATAGTTATGGCAATTAGGTACAATAGTAAGATGGAGTTGGCTACGATGGGATTAGGGTTTAATCAATCAATCTTTTGTAAAAATTAAAGTAAAAACGAAGTCAAATCTGACATGATTTGTTATATAAGTTCAATAAAGTTTGACCTATAATCGACATGAATCTAATTCCCACAACACACTCGATTGTGACCCTTATAACCAAAAAAATAAAATTAAAACAAATCATCCCACAGTAAACAAGACATTTCTGTCTTTTCTCTAGTGAACGATGTGGATATTGCATGCTTTGAAGGGAAATGGGTGCAACTAAGAAGCATCAACCATGCATGATATAGAGATCAGCCAAACCAAGACTACACAAAACTAAAGCCCACTCTGTAATTCGTGTACAAATTACACAACAAAAGCATTGAGAAACCCAAAGTTATTCAGGTGACAAACTAAACAAGGTTTTCTTCCGTGGGATTTGAGTATTTGCCCTCTATTTCTTTTATACATCGACTGAAATGGGGAGACAACAAAGAGGATCCAAAGAGAGTTTACCAACAACTACAGGAAAAGAAGGAAATGCCTTCATATTTTATGCTAAAAGTTGGTTTAGGTAAGGTTAATACCAGACCAGTTGTCCTTGACTGTCTCATTTTCTCTGCTTCATATAATTTGAGCTAAAGCTATTTAGGGATCTCTAACATTTACAAATTAGGTTGTGGGTGAATGATGGATGAGTATGATTCCAAATGCACAAGTTGGAGATAGCCATAAACGAGTAAGCCAATTATATAAAATCATGTAGGAGAATCTTGGCATGCATTGCCTAATGCCTATGGTGATCTTTTACTTTTCAACAAATTAAAGGCTGTTTATTTTGGACAAAAAAACAAAAAGTGGAACATAGATTCTCAATGACTATTTTAAGAGTGATTTATATAATTTATTACAATTAGGGGATATGGGCACAATATTGGCCAAGGAAAAAGCCGGAATATGGGCACACATATGTAGGTAAGTAGGTTTGTGTTTGCGTTTGCGTTTGTATTTGTGTTTAATTTGTAGATTAGTGCATATGATATTGGTAGATATTGTGTGCATAGATATGATAAAAACAACATGCTCACACAAACCCCAACTTTAGAATCAAAATGTGCATGTTTCAAAAAGTGATATTCATTGTAGATAATGATGTAAACATGTGGTCAATTACCGTGATATAGGCTAGTGAAAGCACCTAAATTCTATGTGGGAGTGCATTGAAGATTGATCATTACAGTTAGAAGATAGAAATATGGATAATCAAATATTCAATCAATCACCAAGTTAAAACAAGTTCTCGAGTCGGTCTAAATCATGGAGTCTCTACTAAACAAGTTCTCGAGTTCTTTTAATCATCTTAGTCACAATATCATATAGACCAAATTTAACGGTAAAACTAGTATATACTAATAAAAGAAAAATCCATTAATCCAAATAGCTCCCTCGAGCCGGTCCAAATTGATTTGATGTCATACTGATCATGTCATAGAATCTTCATTATTAGTAAAGAAGGGGGTAAACAGGATGACAACAGCTCAGAGAAACAACCAAACATAGAACAAGACATGACATGATCTTGAGCCAAATAATTGAAAATAATGCAGTTGCGGAGAAGAAGCATATATTCATGTTGGGAAAGTTGTCAGGTTCCATCTCAATCAAGTACATATTGATTGTCCTGGAGATAGAGATATTTAAAAATTTGATCTACAAAGTCCAATTCCATACATGCAATATTACCTGTCTAGATATAAATATTTCATCAGTAAGAGTTAAACCCACCAATACAAACATACCCTTATTTACTAGAATAGTAGCTGCAATTCAATTATTCAAAACAGAAATAGACAGAGGGGTCTTGGTGCATGGTTGAAGTTAAAAAAGCATGTCAATTCAAGATCATTCAAATAGTTCAAAGAATCTGTCAAAGTTTTGCTTCCAAAGAATGGAAACAGTTCTGTCAAAACTTTGCTTCTTTGGATCAAAAACTGGAAACAGTTTTGTCAAAGATAGTATTTGTACTCTCATCATGTATCAAAAAGGGGAGGTTACAGTACTTCTTCTGTCAAACAGCTCCAGTTACACTGCTTTGAATTAGTTTTCTCGCCTCGGGAATTGTAGTCTGCGCATGCATTTGAAATTTTGAAAAGCCAATCCTTCTTTAATTTCCTGTAGGCTTTGAAGCCCTCTGCTGTTGTTCATACGCATAAAGACAATTCACATTGCATGCTGCAATTTTAAATCTTATGTTGGTTGTCTTTATCCATTGTCAATTCCAACATGAACAAAAGCTTAAGAGAGGAGACACGGATGCTTGGTAAAAATGGTTCAAAGGATCATAGAAAATTATGAACTTCAATGTTGTATTTCCTGCAAGTCTAGTTTTATTTTTCGACGTAGTGTTATATGATCTAAAATGAAACCTCATATCCAGTTGTATCACTTGTATGATCTCCTACCATAGTGTGGTTTCACTTAAGAATTGTGATGCACTCTAGTTGTACAGGTTTTTACACCAAAAAGTGAAAAACACTTGAAACTTCCAATGCAAGACCTCAAGCACAATGAGTTTAGGGTTTAGGGTAAAATTATCTGTACAAAGATTATCTGTACCCTAAAATTTTACAGAAAAGAAATTCAACTGTTTTATTGGCCTCATTCTACAGCTGTAGAACAAGCACACTCATCTTCTCCTTCAAGCTTAACATGCCTTTCCCACGATTCTTATCACCATCATCTCTACAATTAGTCAAACTAGTCAAAAATCTTCTATACCAAATTAACTACTTTTCTACCTCTCAGAAGTAACAATGTACAAATTATAGTATAAACTAGGCAGAAGGCCCGCGCGGTGCTGCGGGTATACTATTGATATGGTTGAATTTTACATCAAAACTACGTTCCAGATATATAGATATATTACATTGAAACACATTGTTCTACGTTATAGATATATTACATTGAAATGATAAACATATAAACATGTGATTGATACTTTGATAAACATATAAAAATGTAGTTGCTATGTAGACTGTGATAAGCATGAGTATCTGATAAATTTGAACCTTGAATACTTTTTTGATATGAGGCTTGGCCAATTTTACTTGTCCCAGCTTGCAACTCACATCCAAGTAAATTGTTCATGCACTCATTATTAACTCCACCTTGTGATATTAACTGCTTCCTCTTGTCTGATTTTAGTAGCGATGCTCTCACTACAAACAACAAACCATTTGACAATAAGAATTTCATATGAATGATAAACTCAAAAAATAGTATTAGAACACAAAACATAAAGCAATGACCTTGAATACTGCTATCAACGGAACTCTCTAACATTAATCGCCTCCTCTTATCAGATTTTGATCCGGATGCTTGTTTATCAAGTGGATTAGCAGTAATATCATAAAATGAATGGATGCTGCCACTATCTTGGTCTTCAGACCAAGATTGGTTTTCAACGTTGTCCCTTGTTCCAGCAAACATATCCTAGTATAAAATTGAAACACCATTACAAATAGAAAATACAATAAACAAATAAATAACCCAAAAAAAAAAAAAACAGCAGCAAATCAACCGTATAGGTCATTAGCAACCAAGCAATGAAGGGAAACGTATACACTACGTCATTGCATTTTTTGTTTTCGAACTAAAACATGTAAATCAGTCCTTTTCATTGACATACATACAGAATCAAAACAAGAATTAATATACAACTTGTATGTAAAAGCATATTATGCTGTGAAAATAAAGATGTTCAACTTGATCTAATCTTGGTAAGTACCTTTACAAAGGAAACACAAACTGATTTGCCCTCTTCTCTCTTTCACTGCAGTAGCTAAGGCTTTATAAACCGAATAATACCAAGACAATGTCTATTAATAATTATCAACATCAGTTACTCTTCAATGCAGGTTGAAAGTTTCAGTTCCTGATTAAAGATGTTGAATTTACATAGATCTAAGGTCAAGGTCCTAAATCAAAGCTCAAAGATTAGGAATATCATTACAACTCAACAGTTTCAGTAGAAAACAATAAGCTGATTACTCCAAAGTCTAGAAAGCCAATTTTAACACGGGTTATAAAGTTTGCTTAAATCACAAACTGAAGGATTAATGACTCTCTTAATATCACCTTTTAACTACTAATATTGAAGCTGATTACTTGTCAATAAAAACCAATGTCCAAATCCAATTCTCTAGCATTTCACTGCTTCCCTCTAAACTTAGACTACAAAACAAACTACTTCAGCTCAAACAAAACAGAACAACATTCTTCTATTTGAAGTACAACCTGATTACCCAAAAACAGTAACACTTCTTTTCACTATTGACACACCTGTTCTAAACAATAAGCTCATTATAAATTTTCTTTTATTCATAACTCTTCCTTTTTCTTCTAATAAATCTGCAAATAGAAAAGAAAAAAAAAAAAAAAACTAACCCTGACTTGACAGAACTGGAGAAAGCAACAAAACACATACCTCTTTTGCTCCCGAAGCCCGTCTCCTAAACTCGATCACAATCTCAGCACACCTCTTCCAAAACAAACCCAAGCCTACCTCGCAGAGATATCCAAGCAGCCCTATATCCACCAGTAAAAGCACATTAAGTTCATTTATTAAATCAGAAATGTAATTAGTTGAGGACAAATGGTGACCAACCATAGATCGAACACTGATCATAATTTCAACAATAGATCGAACGCCACCAAAAACAAAAACAGAAAAACAACACACCAATCACAAAAACCACTGACCCAAACCACAAATCAAACCGGAAACAACTGCAAATACACAGAACTACCGCTAAAATGACTGAAAAACCAAAGTTCAGAGAGAAACATATGCTTTGCTCATCGAAAATCCCAATAAAAACTCATCCTTTCCCATGCAGAAACCAATCAATTGAGATACATCATGAATATCAGAACTAATAAAATAAAAATTGAGGACCAAGAACAGAACTCTGGCGGATAGTCGATCCGGGCATAAAGGGAATTAACAGAGATATCCAACGGAAAATTTCATATTGGATCTTGCTGTTCTTGCAATATGAAAGAAAATTGGAACTTTTTCCTTTACTCCCTTAAGCCTTTGTGTCTCTCACTCTCTTTCTGCATGAAAGAGTGCTACTCCTCTCTGCACACACCCTACATCGTCTGTGGAGCAAAGACACAGTGCCAGACTACCACGCCGAAAGCAATCGGTGCCACAAAAATTGAACAGCTGGAGGGACAGTTTCGTAAAAAACCAGGCAAGAGAGGGGCAGAATGGCCGCGTCACTATTCATTTCGTTTGTCGTTTTGCCGTTTGCGTTTTAGTATAGTTACTAGGAAGTTAGGCCCGCGCGTTGCCGCGGGAACTGATTGTTGATTGTTTGTGAGTGAAAGGAACGTTGATTAAGAGATTGTTATGTGTTAGAAGCTGTCAAAAGAAATTATAGAAGAGTAAAGAAAGGTGGAAATACACATGAGGAAAAATGTTGTGGAAAAAATGGGAATATATATACAGGTTGTCTGTATACAGATTTGATTGAAGTGTTTGGCAGAAGCAGAAATTAGAGGAGCAATTCAACAACTTTGCAAGGAATTTTGGTTCTGGCAGGTAGTAAAGTTAATTTTGGAAACTGTTTTTGTTAAGATAAAAAGTAGAATAAAGTAGTTAATAACTCAGAAAGAGAGCAGTGGCAAGCTGGAAGGGATACAAATTGAGGTACTGTCTTTTTTGGCTTTAGGTCAATCAAGACATCAAATAGGGAATGAAATTATTATGTTCGAAGATAAGTGTAGGATTAACAAAATGTTAAGACCCATACCGTGCCTGTTTCTTTCATATGACGCTTGTCCAATGCTGTGTTCATGTGAAACGACATTTTCAACTTCTTGAATGTTGGACATACTCGGACCAGAATTGCAGCTTGTTTCAGCAGATGTAGTCCTTCTTCGTTTGCGTTTATCAACACTTTCAGCATTTTGCAAAAGTAAATCTCTCTTACTTTTTCTCCGCTTAGGCATTGGATCTACAAACAGAGAGGGGGAAAAATATTTAGAAGAAGAAAATGCAGAATTCGGATCTTGTGTTAGTCTGCTAGCTAATTGAAACAAAATGAAGAGAACAACTGAGTTGATGACAATATTAATAACCATTATGAAAATAATAACAATCTTGATTATTGTAGTTTCTGCAATAGTACAATAAAAATCCTTTTCACAGCGCTTTTACGATACTTTATACATCAATATTTATAATCATTTAATTTAAATTTGAATATTAACTTTATAACTATTTGGTGAAGAGCTAAATAACTGTATGAAAAAATAAATAAGATAGAAAATTCCACCTGACACTGCGTTTGAGCAAGTTTCCATATCTATTGATATTCGTTTTGCTAACAAAGATCTTCAGAACCCAGCAACAACCTGAAGGCAAAAAAGTAGCAGCACATTAGAGATTGTACATTCGACATGCATAATTGCATATTACGAAATGATCATATCAAAGACCATCCAAGACATCAGAAATTCACAGCCTATCTATAAATCTAACCAAGAGCTGGAAAATATATCAGCATGTTCATATTGATTTAAAAATTATCAACTGAAATCAAACCTTCCAAAAGAACTGAAATGAAGGTTCAGATGAAATCAGCAACCAAAAGGTTTGAGTGAAGTATATAGGCAGTAAGAATAAAAAATCATATTCACAGAAAGAGACAGAAACCTATGAAAAGATATATACCTGAGAAGCTAAGTTACTTCAAAGCCTAGAATGAAAGAACAGCAGCACAAAACATAGAGCTGAAGAGAAGAGTAATGTTACACAATTTTTTATTATTATCCTAATTTGGTTATCTTTCAGCTAAGGCTTTGAAACTAAACAACTAAATGAATGCTCCGACGTTACACCCCAAACGGAGGCATTCCCGACAGAATGTTGACCTCAGTGGCTGCGTCCCATTTGCTCATCCTTAACATTGAATGCAGTAATATACAAATTCTCCTTTTCACAACCAAAAAAAAAAACTTTTTACAAACATGGGAAAAGAATAAAGTGGGAGGTTGAAAGTTCATCTCAAAAGCATACAATATCGGTAAAGTGTGAAAACCATTAAAATCAAAAGATGAAAACCAGAGCAATTTTCAGCTTTTATGAAATCCAAAGGTAGATGTTATTATGTATGGATTGCTAATTCTAAAAATATGAGTAATATAAAATAACATCACAACAGAAAGTGCATCAATTGATGAGAACAAAAAGCAGCTGATGAATCATACCATATATGATTAGCCAAATGAATGGAGAGACACATATAGTTATGCTGATATCTACTACCAATTGTATCTTATCTGCTTAGCCAAATGAACGGAGAAGTAAACGATAAAGCAAATACTGCCTAATATCCCATTCAACTGATGAGAACAAACAGCAGCTTAATCTAACCAAGGTGAGGCTTAGTTCTACAAATTTAATACAATTACTTCATCCACCTGAGGCAAGGCTTCTAATTTTCAGACATCAGAATGCTTTGGGAGTTACTACGTAACTTTCTATAGCCAGATACCCAATGAAAGTAAGATATGTTTTCTACACCATAAATGAATTATTGATCAATCGTAAATGAACTAACAAAAGCATTGACAAAAACGACAGCTTCCACCTTAGCAAAACTGACCCAAAAAAAAAAAAAAATTTGAAGCTTAACTTTCTTTGAGGCAGGAATAAGCATTGCCAAACTTCTTTGTCAATACTCCGATTACTTTTTCAAACTCCCTATTTCTCTACTTTGTCTAGTCTCTCAGTTAATACTCCGATTACTCAAATCATATTAAAGACTTAAACTCAGATAGGACATCATGCCTGCATGCACTTTCCTCATAACTCTTAGGGCTGAGATCAATTATAAGCAGTTATAAACCAACCTATTTTACATATTTCATCATTCTTTATTTTATTTTATTTCATTTCATTTAGGATTTTAGATAATCCAGTACAAACAAATAACCTTTTTGTAATCACATTTATGTAAATCTTCACTTGAACATGACTCTTATTACCTGTCAACTCAAACCATTTCCCATTCCCCTTCTTGGAGTTCCAATTCACCTATACTTTGATATAAGGAAATAAACTCCTCGATTACCTGCAGTATTAAACTATTAATATGGTAGCCAGAAACCATATCAGCAAGAAAAGTTGTTTTGACATACAAAGTACACATTTGGATTCACAAATATTACCTCTTTAACTCTTGTACCAGTGGACATGATTGACAATAGTCTTTGCCTAAGTTCAGCTCTCTCTTGCAGAACAAATGTTGTTCCCTGCACTACAAAGTTATTTGTCGATATTTTTAGCTAGGAGCAACTGAATTTTAGTTTTAAGTAACTATACATCACTACATGGTCGGATAAAATAAAGCAGTCAACAGTTAGAATATAGAGCGTGCTAGATATTCAAGTCACTATCACCTTATTTCTTCTTGAGATACGAAAATTGCCAGATTGGGACAGATATGTGGTATCCAACCAACCCTTTGCCTCATCTCCAAGTAGTGATGTATATTCGTTTTTGATTATTGCTTCTGCCTGTGCAAAAACAAAAAAATTTGAACATAAAGGAGAAGAAATACTCCAAATCTTTTATAAAATTTGCTTATCTTCTCCTTTAATGTTCAATACAAAATGGTTAAAGTAACTCTTCTTATTTGAAAATGTTGGATTCTTTCCCTCTTTCCTCCCTCCACTTGCCTGCTCCTATTTTTTAAATTTATTATCATCACTCAGGCTTATAGTTATTCTCTCCTAATATCTGGTGTTTGATCATGCCCATCACACAGTATTCTGATCACACTATCTTTTGCCTAACTTGAGACTCCAAATGCAAATAAACCTTACAGCAGATAATGAAAATTTATAAGAATGTTTGATCATGCCCATCACACAGTATTCTGATCACACTATCTTTTGCCTAACTTGAGACTCCAAATTATGCAAATAAACCTTACAGCAGATAATGAAAATTTATAAGAATGTTTGATCATGCCCATCACACAGTATTCTGATCACACTATCTTTTGCCTAACTTGAGACTCCAAATGCAAATAAACCTTACAGCAGATAATGAAAAATTATAAGAAGATAAGCATATGTTATACTGATCAGTAAGATGTAAGCTTACTTACATGCAGTCTCTAATTGTTACACACCTAACGGACACAGGACACAGACATAATAAACAAAACCGAATAAACACATCGAAAAAAAGCACTACCCTAATTTCAGGTGCTATCATAAATTTCTTGAAACTAATATATAGAAGATCGAAATCATAGAATGCATGCGGTCATGATATGACTAAGATTAATGCAGTCATCTGAAAAAAAAAAAAAAAAACACTACAGATTCATATATTATTCATATAAACTATTGCATATTCCATTATTAACAATAACAATGACGCCATAAATAGAGATTAGAAATTGAGAATCAGACCCTTTACAGAAGAAAAGCTCATTCGTTGAGGGAAAAGTTCAATGCCAGTAAATAGTATCACTCTCCAATCCATGGCTTCCTCGTTCACTCTTCAATTGCTCATATGATATATATGAGTTGAGCTCTGTGATATAATCGTACACCAAATACATTGAAAAGTATTTATTCAGGTAAATCAAAAATGATAGAGTAAGCGTTAATATTTATTAAGAAATCCGATGACCAAGGGAATGCAGCAACATACCTTGTCTGATATGTCATTAACGATATCATTCAGTTGAACTCAGTCTACGAAAAAATTGCATTGAGGTAAAACAATCGATATGATAATTTGGGGTCAACAGACTTTGCAGAATTATCACCTTCTGACATAGGTTGTTTTGCGATCTCACCAAATTTTTGAACCTCTGCATGAGTACACATAATTCAATTAACAAAAGGCATAGCAGAAACTTCTTCAAAAATTGAAGCAAACCAATTTTATGTACAGTTTTCACATTCAAGGCTCTAGTAAAGCATAAGCCACCACTTAATCTCACCACTACCATCAACATCTTGTCAACTAAATTTTCAGTCCTCAAGTTATAAATAGAGTAGACTAATTCAGTAACACGCAAACAGTTCAAATCATCATGCACGCTCTAAACAAAACAAACAAACTGTTACGAACAAATGTCAAAACTTTGATCCAGACATTTACTTTTATGGCTCTATATCGACAGCAAACAACTAAAACACTAATCCTTGAGTAAATCAAAGACCTATCCACCATTCAAAAACAAACCTTACACTTATACCAGAAGATAAATAAGCTGATTCAACACAAAATAGTAGACAATCCCAGTAAAGGGCTCAAAATCAATACCAAATCAATCAAAGAATCAAACCCACACCCACAACAAAACTCCAAAGAAAACAAAAAAATATATCAAACAACACCCACAAAATAAAATCACAGGAGAATCAAAGTGAGCTTCAAATTGTTAAACATTAGAAACATAGCTTGACATGTTTCCAATTAATCAGCCAAATTCCAAAGTGGAAGATAAACAAAATTGCTAAAACATAAAAATCCATATCAATTGAAAATCAATAACAACAACAAAACCAAGTAAAAACCAAAGCATATAAG
The DNA here is from genome assembly GCF_958449725.1 of Rosa rugosa. NCBI lineage: Eukaryota > Viridiplantae > Streptophyta > Magnoliopsida > Rosales > Rosaceae > Rosa > Rosa rugosa. The sequence continues at coordinate 22,748,496 of NC_084824.1, read as the reverse complement.
AAGTAACAAAAACAATAGAAGACAAAAACTTCCAAAACTGGAATCCTCATTGTTGCGAAACAGACTAAAAGCATGAATTAATAATGTAGCGAAACCAACTGAATAATCCACAAATCCAGCAAAAAAAGAATCAAAAGCTTGAATCAAAGAATTTGAATCAGACGGTTTCCAATGATTAGAAATAGAGTAGAATTTTAGGTGGAGATAAATCATAAGCGTTTCATGATAAGATCAATGGTTATGATGTTATGCTAATTCTATCAACGTAAAATCTTACCAAGCTTTTGAGTGATCGTGATGTTGATGGAGAGGCTTCTCGGAGTGGAAAAACAGTGGAGATGTTGGCTCCTTCAACATGTATAATCTGCAAATTAAAAACAAACAACAAACATAAAAAAATGGATTCAACTTATGAACAATTGAATCAAAAAGAAGATCATAGAAGATGGAAACCATTTAAGGCTGATCACCATCGTCAGCAGAAAGGTTACATAATAAAGAAAAGCTCTTACCCATTTACATTACATCCAAGTGCCGAACTTGAAGTTGAGCTTCCCGCAAGTGAAGTTTGTCTAATCCTGTACCCAGAAAATAAAGGCAACCAGATAATAAAGGACAAAGCACCAAAATAATAAACCGAAAATACAAATTGGTAAAAGAGAAAAAGAGGAGCACAGTTTCCCCACTTTTACAGAATCATCATAATTAATATATGATGGTGGATTCTAGCTCACCTGGCTATCTCATAAATCCTCTGTGAAGCAAGCTCGTTGTATATACACCACTCCAACGACAATTCTTCCTTAATATCAGATTTCCACTTTAGTTTTAATTTAACCCAGTAACGAATTGAATTCAAACCAAGAATTAGAAGGATTACCTTTCTTGGTAAGCAGTGGTTCCAAATTGATGTATAGAAGTCAAAATCGCAATGACCAACATGAAAAAGACTAAGGCTTTAAGAAAAGAACAAAGTAAATCTTTATGGGCAGACCTTTCTTGAAGAAAAGCCAGAGCAGATTTGTCATATATACCTGTAAAATTTGAAGATGATGTTCAGAAATTGTTTGTCTGGTTGTTCTAAATATCAAGGCAAACACAACAAAGTAATATGCGTATAAACCCCCAAATCAAAACTTTCCAATTCAAATCCAATACATATCTCACATCAGAATGAGAGAACAATTCAAAATTGAATCAACAAAATCAAGGTTCACAAAAACCAAAAAAAAAACAATTGGAAATTTGGGAACTTCTTTCTTTGTGCACCTCTCACTCTCACTCTCTCTCTCTCTCTCTCTTCGGGCAAAGCAAAGAAACTCACTTGAACTCTCTCGAAGTCTCGATCGTTCTTCGTACGTACACCTGTCTGGGCAATCAGGTAAAAAGCCAAAGAGAAAGCAGTGGCACAGCTGCAAAAAAATTTCAAGCGAGGGCAAAACCGCCAATTCAAAATGAACAGTGCTAGGAACAGTAATTCGGCTTTAGATTATAGTAATAACTAGAAAATTCTCCCGCGCGATGCTGCGGGTATAATTTCTTTTTTTTTTTTTGCCCCTCAAATCTTGATCTACATAATATAATACAATTATAATTTTACATATTACAAAACTGATATTTCAATCGTAAAGAGAGATTCAGGCAATACCTGGTATTTTAACCAAGGTGGTATCAAGTTTCTACAATGGGGGTTTAGCACTGATCTAATTCATTGGCAGACTCAAATGCATCTTCAACTGAAGTGGACTCATCTGCAGATCCATGGACTGTACATACAGAATTTCAATTCACTTGATCATGGATTGTACCTATTTGCAATAATTTTACATGCAGCTATACCATGGATCAGATCTGCTACCAAGAAAGTTTCTTACATATGAAGGTAGGAAACTTCTTGCGTGAGCAGGTTCTTTTGACCTGATAGATCATCATTACCAGAAGCTTCTCCATTTGCTGCTAGCGCACCTGAAACAAAGTAATAAGACTCATTTAGTGTGACAACTGGTATCAAGATGAGCACAATCTTGTAGACTCACTATCAAAAAGAAAATCACACTGGTTCTTTATGCAAGATGAAAACAAATGTTACATAAGCAAGACAACAAATTAACTCTCTTTATGAAAGTTGCACTTAGAAAAAAAAAAAACATTGTACTAAACCAAAGACACATAAAAAATTAAAAACAATATGGTTACCTCCATCAGTAAGGCCCAAGTTCAGGATGTCCAAAAAAATAAAATTAAAATAAATAAAAAATTAAAAACTATTCATACCTTGTGCATGGGGTTAAACACTTGTTTCTGAGGCTGTACCAGATTTATTTGCAACAGAACTTAAGCGTAGCTTATTCAAACTTCTGATAGCCGAATCCAAATCATGACTGCATTCTTCAAGTGCTGTCTCTAGGAGCTAGGATATTCATACAAAAATAGTTAGCAACTCACAATCTAAACTGAGTAGATATGATACACACATGATCCGAAACCGAAGGATAGGAAAATCGCTGTCAATTAAAGGAAAGGAGAACATATACATACAGACACACACACACACACACGCGAATAGAATATGCACTTATATAGAAATAATAGGCTAAGAGCTCTTACCGGTACAATCAAGAATCTTTTTAATAAATATTGAAAACTGAAAAATTGTTTTCAAAAAAATAATCAAATTGCAGCTCTATTACAAAATGAAGAAATAGAGCTGAAAAGATTACAATCTACAGATTGCAGTTCTATTACAAATTGCAGCTCTATTACAAATTATCAAATTGCAGCTCTAATACATCCAATCTTTTCATAAAAGCTGAAAAGATTGCAAACCATAGTAAGCTAATGCACAGATATGATAGTTGATCTTACAATTAACAATATTCTGACTAATAAAGTCATGTTTAAACCACAGTAAGCTAATGCACAGATACAATAGTTGATTTTACACTTCCATTCTTTATATGGGACATAAAATTGATACAAAGCTTAAAAGTAGAAAATCTATGATAATAAGGTTTATCATTTTCATTTATTTGCAGATATAATCAAACGATCATGGTTAGACATGGTTTTGGGATTACCTAGCTGATTGTATTACCCGTGATATTTGGGATTCTATCCGAGAAATAAAGAGAACTCATGGACAACTTATGCCACTGAGTAAAAGATTTGTATGAAGAACAGATATTTAGAGAGAAAGAGGATTTTATGAATGAAAATGCAAATGAGGCTATGATACATCGAGAACAATGAGTGAGCTACAGTCCTTAATGCGGTAGCACTATGATCCTATTCAGCTCAATTACATCATTCGATCACTACAAAAGCAAATGAAGTTTTGAAAAAAAAGAAGCCTGATTCTCCTACTTGAACCTTCAAAAGTTGAACCAAGTTGATATATTAGTTAAGTTATCATTATAAGCTGAATGACAAATACACATCAATTCCAGTAACTCAAAGTATTCCTTGAGTAACTATTGCATTCAAAATCTCTATCCATAGATAAATGTACAGCAATCAATAAATCAAACAAAATAAAGACTTCATGACCAACATTCAAACTCACATCAGAGGAGATACAATAAGTATACATAGAACTTCTGAAACAGGAAGAACAAATAGATATCAGAACTGTAACAGTAATTATTGTGTAAATTTACACTTCTTTGCTTTGTTACTTAAACTAAACTTTTGGTAGGGTATTTACCATCTCATATAATGATTTGGATGGCTCACCTAAATCAGAATGCAAGCTTGAATACAATGTACCGATCCCATCCATAATACCACTTGATATAAGTATGGCAAGATATGGCACCATTACACAAAAATTGGAACAAAGCTACTATCAAAATCATTTCTGGTATTATATATTCCATATATCACATAGAACACATAAACAAACTTTATTTGTAAATTGAAAATTTTAGATGACTTTCATAGTACACTACTTGCTATTTGCCTTTATCTCAAGAATCATACTACATCAATGATCAAAACTACTTCATCTGATTCAAGTACCACAACTAAGTCCAACAGCTTCTCTTTCAATTTTACTTGCTGCATCAGAAAGTAAGGAAGTAGGCTCTGCACAATACCCTAATTTTTTATTCCAGATTTCAGAAATCATAGGTCGATTTGAGAGGAAGGGTTTCAAACTTGTAGGCATTAAAGTAGTTGTAATTTTCAAGAATGAAATCAAGAATGTTTCCTAAATGCTTGGCATATTCATGTGCACCAAAACTATGTCATGCTTCTCATCATCAAGGTCAACATTCTCATAACAAATAAAAAATAGCAGAGAACCTTACCTACTCTGACCAAGTTATGACCAGAAACTTCAATCGAAAGAAATGCGCTACAGCCTTGGCAAGTATTTAATGATAAAATTCTGTGGAAATTAAACACATAGTTAGATTGGCTTTAATGAAAAACTAAGGCATAAGAATGTTAATACCCAAAAATAGAAGAAATACTGAAGATATCAAACGTATACTCAAAATCTAACGTCAAGTCCAGTTAGAATACAAAAATAGATCATTTAGAGAACCCACTGATTATTCATATATATTATTGAGTGTATGCTTGCCCACTGACAATTTAGAAAACTATCTAATCAGCACCCTAAATAGATCCAAGTTAATAAATAAATAAATAAAACCAACAAAAACAAATGACGAAAATTCCAATGTAAGAAAAAGATATCTATGTTTCACAAAACGCACGTAGACCATCAATTAAATAACACACATAGACAACAAAACAAAGTTTCTAGACGACCGAAATTTCTCGTTTGTCTATATTAATTTTCTCTTGCTTTAAAGGTTGAACAAAACGTTAATACTAAAAAAAAAACCAATTCAGAAACAGAAAACAGACACCTAACCAAAAAGATAATATACTTCTCATCTACCTACAAATGCATTACATCTCAAGATGATTATAGTTCTTTGGTTTACAATGGAAAAAGGACATTTTACTTATATTAAAATGATGAAGCACAGTCAAAACCTTTCTTCTTTGATGTCAATCATTCTGGTGCAGACCGAAAATCAAAACCTTATCTTCAACCTCTCCCAATCAATCATTGAAATCCCAAACCCAGCAATGCTTCTTCTGTTTTCTGCAACCCAATTTCAAAAACAATACAAACAATCAATAACCAACAATATAGATCTTTGGTTTATGATGAAAAGAGCAGATTTTACTTACATGAAAATAATGAAGCACAACAACATCAATTGAATGAAAATATTACAGGAATATTGAAAAAAAAAAGGCACTGATTATATGTGTAACCCAGCAGAAACAAAAACAAAAACACGACCTTCTTGTCAACTGTACAATCTAATTGAGTCTTGTTTAACAAATCCAATATCCAACTACTTATAGTAACAGAAAAGAAGAAGAAGAAGAACCAAAAAGCAGATTCTACCATCTAACATTCTGAATAAAGCAATTCAAACACTTCTTTGATGTCAATCACTCTGGTACAGACCAAAAATTAAAAACTTACCTTCAACCACTGAAATCCCAAACCCAGCAACACTTCTTCTGTTTTCTGCAACCCAATTTCAAAAAACAATACAAACAATCAATAACCAACAATATAGATCCTTGGCTTTATTCAGAATCTTAGTTATATGAAAATAATGAAGCACAACAACATCAATTGAATGAAAAAATTACAGCAATATTGAACAAAAAAAAAGGGCACTGATTATATGTGTAACCCAGCAGAAACAAAAACAAAAACACGACCTTCAAAACCTTCAATCCTTACTCATATCCATAACAACCAATCGCTCTATGTTGCTATCAATTTTATCATTATTTTCAATAATACATACAGTTAACAATTGAAAATCATAACCTTACCTTCAACCTGAGATTAACAGTACCGTTCAGTGATGAGACCCTCTTCGCCCTCCAACCCACTTCAGGTAACTTCTTGAATCCAAAAACCAGAGCAGCCACACCACAGCAATAATACCAAGATACGTCGTTTTCTTTGTTTCCAGTCCAAACCTCTCCCCCTTCAATATGCACAAAATCCAGATTAAACACAAACTGCCGGAAAAAATAAAAAATAAACAGAATACCTGCACAAAGCGTGAAACCTGGGAAACTGATTACAGTATCTGACAATCTGAAGACATGCAAAATCAGAACCAATTAAATTCCAATCAAAGAAACAAACCTGCACTCTCTCGATCCTGAATAACTCCTCTCTCTCTCTCTCTCTTCGGAAAGCAAAGAAACACACCTGCACACTGACGATCCTTCTCGATCCTTTCTGGCTCTCTCGATCCTTCTTGATCTCTCAATTCGTGGAGCAAGCAAACAGAGCCACGTGGAAACAAACCAAACCGATCAGAGTGCAAAAAGCAATGGCAAACTGTAATTGAGAACAAAACAAAGGCCAAAAGCGTCATTTTACTGTTCACTAAAATGAACAGACCTTATGAACAGGGCTTTCTGGCTTTCTGCTTTAGATGTATGTATGTATAATAACTAGCAGAATAGCCCGCGCTTTGCTGCGGGTCTTTTTGTTATTAATACACTTCAATCCTTGTTAAAAAATATAAATGCTGTAATGAGATGTTCATCATTCTCCACTTTTGCAAGTGAATTGTGACTGATGCAAACTCTCCATAATCCAGAAATCCATTCCCATCAACATCAGCCTGTGCAAAACGAAGAAGAGAAGGCATTATTTTAGTTCTAAATAGATATATTAAAGATATGTAATCCACTATTGGTGGTACAATCTCAGGAGCACTTTTCATACTGATTTGGAGCTGAGGTTTAACTACAAATTAGCTGGAAAAACGAAGTTCACTAAGCAATGAAGGGAAACGTAGAAACTATGTGATTGCATTTTTTGTTTTCGATTGACACACATACAGAATCAAAACAAAAGAGTTGATTTTCAATGTAAATCCACAAAACCAGATAGGAAATATACAACTTGTATGTAAAAGCTATAAGTATAAAAAGTTACCTCTTTGGATTTTTGTTAGGAGTTTATTAGAACAGCTGCTTGCTTATGGAGTCAATTCTATGAATCAAACTTTGACACCAAACTTCTCTTCATCCAAACTGATCAAATGATTTTGAAAATTTCGTAACCAAAAAGAAAAAAAAAGTCATGGACTCATTATTTTCCATTCAAACATGCTCGAGGACTATCATTGATGTAAAATTACGGTATGGAAGAAGAAGATCAAACCTTCTATGACAAACATTAAACAATAGCACAAACAAAAATGTAGATACATATTTAAATGAAACCAAGAGTTTCTTCCTATTTTCTACATAACTCCTCGCTGCAGCGAGTGAACCATCTTTTCCACGCTGCCCCACTCTATTAGCCTGATGTCGAACCTCTTTTGCCTTGGCAACAGTGGTTTCAATGCACCCGTGCTTCACGAATTGCGATACCATCGTCCTCAGCATAGATTTGCGATGAGCCGCAGTTCGGTTCAGCTTCCTTAACTTCGTCATTCTCTGATATACACAACCACACAAACCGTGAGAGTCAAGCATCGAAATAATTCAAGCGAAGGTGACCTATATTATTCGCATATTAGCCTGCTGTCACTATGCTAAAAACTGCATCACACTACACTTTTTAGACAACGAAAAAAAAATTTCCGTTGTGTGATAACTGAAACTGCTTCACACAACAGGTTTAATGAGATTGGCGTTGTATAAGGAGGTCGTACATCAATTTTTTTGGGTCCAAGATTATTGTACAACAGTTTTAAGGATTTGTCTGTTGTCTGAATGTAAAAAAAAAATTCCCCCTCACCTTGCTCAAATTTTGGTCGAAATTTTGACTCACCTTGCACAACAGTATTGTTGTATATGTTGTATGAGAGTAAGTTGCAAAATAACATACAACACATTTTTTTGTTTCCGTTGTGCAAGTTTGGAAGAAAATCAGATGTACTCCAAAATGAGAGTGATTAGCCCCAAAAAGACTAATTTTTGGGTGAAATGCTTGTACATGAATGTAAGCTCCTACAACATAATGACCTATTTTTGTTGTGTGAATGCGAGATGGCAATCCTAGGCGGGAGAAGTGCGTTTGTATGTGATTCGCACTAGGCGGGAGATTTGCTTGTTAGGTCGTCCCTAAGTTTCAAGTATAGACCATCAGACAACCAAAATTCATTTATGTGTTGTCTGACTTGATTATACAAACCAAAATTCATTTATGTCTCCCACACTGTCTCCCACTTAGCTAGTCTTTGCGAAAAGCCGTAAAACCCATGTTCTTCTAGCTTCTGAAAGCGGAACCCGTCTTCTTCTCTTAAAAGAATCAAACCCATCTTCTTCTTGAAACCCATCTTCTTCTAGATACATATATTTCAGCAAAAGAAACTTCCACACTTCCTCTCTCTCTGATTTCACTCCCCTCTCTGCGGTTCTTTGAGTCGCAAACCCTAACCCCTCTTTTCTTCGATTTCCGATTTTCGAATTTGAAGAGGCGTGTAATTCTCCTCTCTTTGCTATCTCGACTTGAGATTAGGGTTCTTCATACTAAAAAAATTAGGAGGTTCTTCGATCTGCTGATTCTGCATACTGGGAAAAAGAAGCTCATCAAGGAATGTGAAGGCTGGGTCTTCGAAACCACTAATAGATCTCACGAGTTAGTCGCTGGTGCATCCAAGACGGTGGCGCTCAAGCAAGAAGATTCGATAAGAGCGGGGAACGAAACTTTCACACTCCGAAAAACAATTAGACCCGATCCCGAGAGAAAGCGTGCTCAAACCCTAATTTTCATTCTTAACCCATCGACCTCCTCCTCCCCAAACTCGCTCCTCCTCCTCTTCACCATCACAATCCTTCCTCCTCCATTCTCCGGCGGAATCTGAAGCTCCGAGAGAGCCGAAGAAACCTAGACCCCAACAAAGTTGAAGAAATTGATGAAGCTCTGAATCCTTTCGACGACAAACTCGAGCTCCCTCTCCACCTTTAGCCGCCTCCGATGGAGATCAACCGGCTTATGTTCGCTGCTTCCAGCTTTGTCGATTAACCTAACACAACCACGATGATGACGGCTCAGTTGCACCCTGAATAGACGTTGCCGGCTCCGAAATTTCCGGACTTTCGATTCTATTCACACTAGTCGAGACTAGGAAGAAGAAGCGGTAGTGATGAGTTCGGCGGTGCTGAAGGAGAGAAGAAGGCCAAATGCTCTGACTGTGTCCCTTAATTCGAAGATTTACAGAGTCAGCGATAGGCTCTTCCTCTGCCTCTCCGGCCTCACCACCTATGCTCATACTCTGTAAGTTGGAATTGCTTGTTCTTCACTTAGGGGTTATGGTTTTTAAGCGTTGATTTCGATTGGTGTAATTTTGTTATGGTTTTTAAGCGTTGATTTCGATTGGTGTAATTTTTTGTTTGGGTAATTTTGGTGAAGGTTTCAGAGGCTTATGTATAAACACAAGCTTTACCAGCAGAGGGAAGAGAGGCATTTTTGATGGGTGTTCTGTATATGCTTGAGCAATGTGATTTAGGTTTGGTCCAGACTCGTACTTGATACATCTGCCATGATCTTTCTTAAATTTTACTGTTTTTTTTTTTTTTTGTCAACTGCAGGTCACCTGATGGAAAAGATTGAATGCTGACCGAACTCGGAATCAAAGATGGGGCACAACTAAAGCGCCATTTGATCCCCAAATCTAGAGTGAAATCTAAGAGAAGCAAAACGAAAAGCGAAAGCAAAACCAGAGAGAGGTAAAGGTCTTTTGAGCTTCTTAGTTTAAGCAATTGAGAGTTATCTTTTTGCGTTTATAGTTCTCTGAAACCATTTGGCCTTAGTTCTGAATTTTCACGTTTTATTTTCCTATATGTTCCCCGGAATGAATGTGGGGAGTTGGAACGTTTGGAGAAGCTAGTGAATAGTATGAGAGGGGAAGCTCGGTATATATTGGTGAAGAAAGAATTGAAATTGGCTGAATTGGTATATATTGGAGTTAAGCTTGCACCTTTCGTTAGTTTGACCCACCTATTTTTTCTTTTGCTGCATTTTGGAATTTTTCTGGGAATCCAAACAGTGTTTTCTCTTCTAGCGTTCTGCATTATTATGGTATTTAATTTTTGGATGTGATTACGGATCTGGCGGTATGGTGTTAGCGTGAGAATCTTTATTGACGATGTATGTGAAATTTGGTTATATTGTGGAATTATTTGTTTGTTTTTGTCAATTTTTTATGGAGGTCTTGACTTTTTGACCCTGTTTTGATTGGTTTGGTTTGCAACTGGGAATTGATAATATTGAAAGGAAGGAATAGGTTTGAGTATTTTGCTGGATAACGATTTTGACTTGGTCATATGCTTGATTATGAGGGATTTTTTGTAATGAAGACTAAATGAAATGAAATTGGGAATAATGGTCATGTTTTAGTAGTCTCACTTAATGAAATTGAAAGCTCTGTGTGATCTAGTTAAATAATCTGCTTCCTGTTTTCTCCTTTTTGCTATTGGATTTGAAACTTGAAAGCCTAGATACAAGTTCTAATGCATTACCTATTGAGACATGATGAGGGTATTAGTAATAATACTCTTTGCATTTAGTTGTATATATCTTTCATGGTCCTGATTATATTCTGTGTCCTTGTTCAATAGGAGAGAAAATACTTTGGGGAAATCTATTAGCATTGGAATCAAGTCTTCAGGGAGCCAGGATGGGCACTGATGGTGGATATTGGAAGGGTACCATTCTTATTCCTTTAATAATGAACTCTCTCTCATGTCTATTTATAGTTACAAATCCTAGTGATTCTCAATTATAAGCAATTAGCATTTCCTCCAGATTTTGGTTCTTCAATCTTCGATGGCAACAATGATAATTTTATTTAGATAAAGAAGAAGTTGGAATTTGGTTAAATCCCTTTATCTGTTATGTTTAATGTACGACTCAATATGGATGCTGATTCTAATAGAAACTTTGACTGTCATGATCCACAGCTCTTGATTAACCCATATTATGAATTTATAACTACAAATAATAGATTGGTTGGACACTTACTTACTTTTTAATTTTTAGCATTTGTGGAATGTTTATTGAGCTACCTGACTTTAGTCATAGAGATGAACAACCCATATCTATGAAAACAGGAAGTTGTTAGGGTGTATGTTAGTTTTTGTCCAAACTTTTCCATAAACCTTTTGTCCTAGGACGTCACTGCTTACTTGCTCTCATCCTGTGATACATGTACCAAGCTTATATATCAAGGGGCATATTGCCGAAGAATAAATATGGCCATAGGTCTGTGGGGATCTCTTATCCAGAAACCTCCCTCCATCTCCTCTGCAACCTTCCCCGCTTCTTCTTTCTTATGTCTTTTTTTAAAAGAGTTTTGTTATATGATATGCCAAACTCAGAGGCCAAACTCAGAGCTGCCATCAAACTCAGAGCTGCCAAATTTTTTTATTTTCTCTCTTCTTCTTCCACCTCTTCTTCTTCCAGCACCAGCAGCAACATTTACACCACAGGCTTCAAAATTGTTGACTGAGGACTGCATGGCATGTGTTGATCTTCTTGAAGTCATGCTGGTGGAACATTTGCAGAGGTTACTATTAATACACATAAAGTTATGTTTGAAATATAGATGTTTATCATCATGTGATGAGTAGTTTTTACCCAAACGAATTTAAGACTTTGCATTTCTGTCATTTCAGGTTAAGCCTGACGAACTTTTTACCCCTCTTTTTACTGACTTATTACTAGCATATGGGAAACTTTGGATGCTATATGTAACCCAGTTTACGTAACTTATTCTAGTAAACAAGTTTCTAACTGAATTTTACAGAAATTTTTATTCCTCTTCTAGTTCACGTGAGATTCACTTCTCTTTTTAAATTTCCTGAGTTTGGTTGCGTACTTGCGTCCTTCTTGATATGTCTGTTCAGAGTTTGAAGTCTAATATATTCTACATTGGTTATTAGCTTGTAATTTCTTTCATACTATTTTGCAAATATTGTAGTCATGTACTCTTAGCCTCTTTAAATTATTGTTTCAGGAATATTGTGCAGCAATGTGAATATTCAAATGTTAAAGCTACTGAACTGATTCTCTCACAGTTTGTGTTTTGAAAGATCACCTGCCTTCCAAAGTGGGGCTTGCATTAAGAGATGTAGATGCAAGTCTTTTTCTTTTTTCTTTTTCTGCAACTTCTTGCTTGTAGCAACTCATGTGTAGTGTGGCTTTTGATGTGGGAATATTGCATGCTGCCTCTTGAAATAAGTTGTTGTTTTTTGTTTGTGGTTGTAGATTATTCAATTGCAAAGAAGTCAATTTATTCTCTCAAGTCAATTTTTTAAAGGTTTCCTTCCCTTGGCTTGTTAAGTAACATTACATCAGTGGTGGCAGAAGTAGAAGAAAGAAGAGAGGAGCAGCAGGAGCAGGCATATTACATCAGTGGTGGCAGAAGTAGAAGAAAGAAAAGAGGGGCAGCAGGAGCAAGCATTAGTAGTGGGTGAAGTGGGCAAGCAATCATAAATAGTCCAATAATCACTGTATCCATTTCTAGCACACTTATGTTTTTGTCTCTGATGCAATGTAAGACAATAAATTGTCACTGATTCATGACTTTGTGGAACAATGACTAATACGAATGTATATATCTTGGTGGATCCAATGTATTTTGAAGTTTAAAGTATGCGTTAAAGTACTGCTAGTTCATTTGATGGTTTGCATCAAATTTTATTTCCATTTGATCACTATTGTTCATTAGGTAAATAGATGTTTAATTGATCATACAACAGATTTCTCATACATCAGACAATGGTTCTTTGAAAAAGTAAAGTCTTCTAATTAACTCTCACACAACAGAAAACACTAGAGCTCCGTTGTCTGAAAAGCTTAACAAACAACGGACTTAAACAAGTTCTGTTGTCTGAAGATAGCACCGCAGCTGCGCATGGCACCTGCCGAGCCATCTGTCGAGTATCACACAACACGTTTAACACATACACGTTGTCTGTATGTTTCTCAGACAACTGTGTTTCACCGTTGTCTGAATTTTCATCAGACAGCGGCTCGGTCTACAACGGTGGCTCTCCATATCCCACAACGGTTTCCATCTGTCGTCTGATAATGTTTTTGGCATAGTGTGTAATCACTGTTGTCAAAAACATCAAAGCAAATAAATTAAGACCAACAGAAAAATAATCTTGCTAAACACATAATGCATGTGCTCCCAAATCAAAAATGCTATGGAAATGGCAACAATCTAAATAAAGTAGATTGCTAAAGATGTTGCTAAAGATCTTGTAGCACTCGGGATCCTTTGTATATCAATTCAGGTATGTTCATTAACCAGTATTTTCCTCTGATATGCAGGATCACGTAATACATTTGTTCCCACTATGCCTGCATTAACCATATGCACTATGGAATCAAAGTTCCAAGGCTTTGGCAAAAACAAAGAAAATCGCCAACTTCTGAGAAGAGGAAATCTCAGGTTGCAAGAGTCAATGGGGATAATTCTGTTGGAATACCACAGTTGCTTTGTCGCATAAACACATTGCAAGGAATCCGGAGTGAGTTAGAAGTTTTGGAGAAACAAATTTGGGACAGACTTTTTGAATGGATTGGGGAAGAAGTTTGAGCACTCTCCTGCAGCTTGTGTGGAGGTAGTCACACAACATTATGAGGTAGTAGCTTATAAAATGGTCTTCCACTACCTCAGTCATGTTCTCTGGGATCGTTTGTATGCCTTCACTCTTAAATACGTAGAATAGCAAGCTAATCATGATTTCATGGTAAAAATAATTTGTGATACTGCCATGAACATACTCTCAATAGACTTGATTATAATTCATGATAGAAAATGGTCAACAATAAATTTTTTTGATGCGCTGACATCTCTCAACTTAATTGTTAATCAAATTGAGGTTAGTGTTTACTTTTTACTTCCCTCTCTGTATTGTTTTTGTCGTTTATGTCATTCTATGTTGTCCTTTATAGATTCTAATCTTACTGTTACTATTTCTTGCAGTCTCTCAATACATGGTTATTGGTTTTTAAAAAATCAACACACTATGTCAAAAAATGCTTCATACCATACCCCTCAGACGACAGAAGACGTTTTTTCTGTTGTCTGATTTTTTTGAACGTCTTCAGACAACAGATTTAACTATTTATGTCGTCTAAATGGTATCAAAATCAACACCAATTCAACTTTTTTAAGTTTGTTATAATTTAGAAAATTCAGACAACAGAATCTGTTGTCTGAGTAAATGAAAAAACATATGAGGACAGACTTGAAAAAACAAGAGCAAAATACTGCTGCCCCGCCTATTTTTTTAGTCAAAAGTTAAACTTCCCACTTCTTTTTTTCCAGACATATTTGCACTTCATCGGGTCACTTCGTCCTAAAGGCCAAAACGCCGTCCTAAAGCTCAGTCTCTCCTCAGCTCAGTCGTTGGTGACTGGTGAGCCTCTCTCTCTTGCTCGACCTTCTTTTCCATCGTTGTTGTCGCTCTATCTCTCTGTCGCTCTCTATTTCTCTCTGCGCGGCTGAACTTTGGAAGTCCGGAACAAGATCGGAACTCTGAAGCAAATCGGATCGGAAAAGCTTCTTCGTCGCTCTGGGTCTTTCTCTCTGCGCGGCTGAACTCTGGAACTCTGAAGCAGATCGAAACTCTGAAGCATCGGATCGGAAGCTTCTTCGTCGCTCTAGGTCTGTCTCTCTGCGCGCGCGGCTGTACTCTTAAGCAGATTAGAAGCTTCTTCGCCCCTCCGTACTGGAGTCGACTCTTCCTCCACCAGATTCAACCGGAAGCTTCTTCCCCCCTCCTCTCCACAGCTCCTCCCCTCTGCTTCTCCACGGTAAGTGATAATCTTTGCTTGAAGCCTTGAATTGATAATCATAATCTGGAAATTGATAATGTTTGTTCTTGTTGAGTTGATGGCTTGTTGCTGGAAAATGGAAATTCCGAAATTGATGATCTTATTGTTCTTGTTGCTGGAATTGTTGTTGAGTTAAGTTGTTGCTGGAAAGTGGAAAGTGATAATCATCTTGTTGAGTTGTTGCTGGAAAGTGGAAATTCTGAAATTGATAATCTTCTTCACTTCCTGTAATCTTGTTCTTGTTGGTGGAAATCCGAAATTGATAATCTTCTTCTTGTTGCTGGAAAAGTGGAAATTGATAATGCATTTGTTTTGGAAATTGATAATCTGGATGTTTCAGTTGTAGGCAGTGGGCTTGTTGATTTGGTCATTTGTTGCAGGATGTTTCTGTTGTAGGCAGTACCGCAGTAGGCAGTAGGTGCTAATCCGTGCTATAATCATATAATGTTAACTGTTAAATTATAATGAGTTAAATTAGACAATTAGTTAATGACTTAATGTCTAATGTAATGATTTTTGTGTTTCTTGTGTGGGAATGTGGGACGATAAAAACATGGCAGCTTGGAACCCAGTGTATGATGAATCCGTACTTAGAGGAGTTCAAGAGGCTACTGGTTCAAATCATGATCTCGACTATCAGTTTGTGGACCAGGCAAGTTCTCCTAAGAGCACTTTTTTGTTTATCTTAGTGTTTTGTAACTGCTAGGACATAGTATGAGCAGAGTTGCACAAACATTCTCGAAAAAATGAATTTGAATGAAATGCAGAACTGGGTTTAATGGACCTTTGCGTATTCTTTGCTTTGTTATTAAGAATGTAGAGGAACTGGTCCTTTTGCCAAGGAATCCAAAAGTTACATGTACAAACAACATTGGTTTTCTCTGTTATATAATCATGAAAAATATATCTACTTTTTAAGGTTCATTGGTCATTGAATTTTTTATTTATCTCCCAGCAGGACATCTATCGAAAGAAGAAGGATGCAAGAGTCTGTGAAGGCTGCGGCTCGGATCTTAGAATGCCAAAGAAAATGAAGGTTTCAACTTCTGGAGGGCAATTCCTTTGTAAATCATGTGCTAAGGTAGGGTTTGAACAACCTGCCCCCATTTTGGGTGTTCTGATGTTAGATTTAAATTTCTTTAGTCTCCTGCATTCTGGATTGTGTATTGTTCATTTTTCATGATTTGTTGGAAACTTGAAACCACCTATCTCTGGGAAACCCTTTCTGCGAAAAAATTCTGAACCATTCATGAGTTCTTTTACAAGGACCTTATCATGTAGTGAAAGATCGCAAGATAGTTTCTCCAGTGAAGATCCCAATGAAGCAGTTAGTGAGATTTTTTGTTTCTTAAATTTTCTTTTACATTCATCAGATAATAGAGTTTAATTGTTTTGTCTTCTAATTTTCAGAGCTCTTCTCATTCCTTACACATGCTAGTACGTGAAGTTCTTTTGGACAAAAAACAGGAAGAAATTCCATTTGTAAGTATCTTAATAAATTATACTGATGTGGATGGGAGTCAACGGAAATTAAATCCAATTTTTTGTCATGAAAGTAACTGTGGAGATACTTAAGGTGACTTTCTGTTATTCAGAAAAATATATGTGCAGTTTCACTGTTTTGGATCCTGCTTCCCGACCAGTTTTGGACTTCTACTGTTTTGTGTCATTGTCTTTAAGAAGATGAAATATATGTGCAGTTTCACTATTAATTACTACATTACTATCAAGCAGCTTCCATGGATGATGATTTACTTTGTTTGATAATGGCAGGTAAAAGCACCTTCCAAAGATAGCCCTGGCCCTGACTCTAACTCTCCATCTCTTTCTGAACCTGGTTCTGGTGATATCAAGGTATGTCTGCATGCATTTAGATTCTCATTCATCATACTGTTGTGAAAATGCAAAAGACTTGATTCAATGGGATAGCATTTTGTGTAACTTCGATTGATTTTGCAATTGGACTAAAAGTAAGAGAGAGGTGAGTCTCTTTCTCATCGGATTCGTTTCAGGCAGATGAAGAATACGATTAAGGAAACGATTGGAACACCAAATTGTCTGGCAATGGTAAGGAAAGCTTATTTGGTCAAGTGGGTTTTCTAATTTCTGGGATATTTTTTTAGTGGGTAATTGAAGAGATTGATAGTTTAGGTTGAGATTATGAATTACAGGATTGAGGAGGAGATATTGGGTCTACCTCTGTTGAAGTAATAAATTTGTTTTGGTTGGTTGTTTGAGTTCATGTTTCTTTTTCTGTTTGTTCCAGCTATTTTGATTATGGGATAGAACAAATTGAAATTGGGTTTGTTCCAGCTAAGTTGAGCTTATTTTTTGTTTGATTAATTTGATTGGAATTAATGTACATCTTTGCAGACTTTGAAGTTCCTTTAGATGATGGCAAAAAGAAGAAAGCCATAACATCAATCGGAATATTAACAGCAGCACTTCTGCTTCTGCTTTTGGTTGCAGGTATTATGTGGAGTAAGGGCTACATAGGAGGAAAGATCGCTGCAGATAAAGGTTTGAAGCTTGTTAAAGTCTAGTCTGGTCAAAGTCGTAACTAGTATCTTCTATCTCCTAAGATTCAAGTTTTGCCTTGTCCACAATGTCTGAATAGTTCAACTATTGGCTCAATCATTATGTAACTGTTGGCTAGGTTTAGAGTTGGAACTATGAATTGTATTTTGGATGATGTTGATGCAATGAAACATAGGCATCATTTTGAATGCTGATTTTAGTCCAATTTTATGGTTTTGATGATTGTAGATGAATGATGTTGAAATTGTTGAAAGGCAACAAATATATATATGCAGGTTTCACAATTTATGTTGTATCAAGAAAATAGAAACAACATAAACAAATGATCATCTGTTGTTTCTACCAAGTTCAAACAACATAAAAGTAGAGTTCAAAGAGCTCTCAGACAACAGACGTAAGTGGTTGATATGTTATTTCTACCTACTTCAAACAACATAAAAGTAGAGTTCAAAGAGCTCTCAGACAACAGAAGTAGGTGGTTGATATGTTATTTCTACCTACTTCAAACAACAGAAAAGTGGAGTTCAAAGAGCTCTCAGACAACAAAATCACAATTATTTGTAGTCCAAACAAATCTCAAACAACATAACTTACGATATAAATGTTGTTGCATACGAAATCAGTCGACATATAACTGTCATTGTACTTTAAATCAGACGACAGAAACAACATAAATATGTAGTGGTATGGTGTTTCAGACGACAGAAAGACCCCGATTCTTCAATATTAGGTACTTCAGACGACAGTACCTTAAACTGAATCTGTCGTCTGAGTGCATTATCAACGACGGAGAATATATATCTGTCGTCTGAGTGGCTAAGAGACGGCAGCCACTTAGACAACAGATTTTTACTTCATCAGACGACAGATATGGTCTGTCGTCTGAAGCATTTTTTGGCATAGTGACAGGAAAGACAAATCACCGAAACAAAAGTTCACTCAACTATGAAGGGAATTTAGCTGGAAAAACAAAAGCTCACTAAGCAAAGAAGGGAAACGTAGAGACCATGTCATTGCATTTTTTGTTTTCGAACTAAAACATGTAAATCAGTCTTTTTCATTGACACACATACAGAATCAAAACAAAAGAGTTGATTTTGAATGTAATCCACAATACCAGGTAGGAAATATACAACTTGTATGTAAAAGCAGTAAGTATAGAAAGTTAACTCTTTCGATTTTTGTTAGGGGTTGATACAAAACTTCTTTTCATCCAAATTGATCAAATGATTCTGAAAATTTCGTGACCAAAAAGAAAAAGAAGTCATGGACTCATTATTTTCCATTCAAACATGCTTGAGGAATATCTTTGATGTAAAATTACAATATGGAAGAAGAAGATCAAACCTTTTATGACAAAAATTAAACAATAGCAAAAACAAAAATGCAGATACATATTTAAATGAAACCAAGATTTTCTTCCTATTTTCTACATAACTCCTTGCTGCAGCGAGTGAACCATTTTTTCCAAGCTGCACCATTCTATCAGCCTGACGTCAAACCTCAGCTCCCCTTATTTGTGTGTATGTGCATACACCGACTATCCGATTTTGATGTAAAAGTTGGTATATATTGACTGAGCTCTGACTAATGAGCATGATATAAGTCCTATTTGTGTGTGTGCATTCACCGACTAATATTGATTGTCTAATACCGTCTTTCAATATGAATTTGCTTCTCAATCTTTACCATCAGATATAAATTACCAAGACGCACAGCAGATAC
The DNA here is from genome assembly GCF_958449725.1 of Rosa rugosa. NCBI lineage: Eukaryota > Viridiplantae > Streptophyta > Magnoliopsida > Rosales > Rosaceae > Rosa > Rosa rugosa. The sequence goes on along the minus strand of NC_084824.1, from coordinate 22,729,367 downwards.
TCTGCCTCTAATAATTTCTCTCCCATTAGCTTAACTTCATATTAATAATAATGACATCAATAGTGCATTACCTCAAGATGTGCAGCAGTCTTATAATCTATAACAACATAATCATCTCCAATCCATGATAGAATGCTCTCACCCTGGCTGAAAGCATAAACCCAATCCCATTATTCTAGTCCCCTACATTTACACATAAGAATTTGTCAGAAAGAAATCAGCAAACATCAACATTTCGTACAACAATGTGGAAGCATTCAAAAACTGCATAACAAAATCAATCTAAACATACTTTTGTACCTTTCTGGATCTTATGTGCTTCAGAGTTAAGTTGCTGCTCCAAATCTGAAGCTCTTTCATACTTAAGGGATTGGAGGTCTGCCCCCATAAAATGACTGCATATAAGAACATGGGAAATGTAATTCTATTTATCATAACATTACATTCTGCTGATATTGTTTTGAGAGAATGTAAAAGTGTGATAGATTTTAAAATCAATGAACTGACCAGAAAGACTCATTTTTAAATTGGATAGTCGGTCCAATTGTCATAGAAATATTAATAATAATAACCCTAAGGTAAGAGCTTTCAATAATCATAATAACCCTATTGCCAAGCTTAGCCTCATGAATCTATACTTGTTCCTTGATTATGTTCTACCATTCTATATAAAGCTCTATCCTTTCTCACTCTTCCCAAAGTTCAATCATTAATTTGATCCTAAAATCACTTACCCCTCAACACGAATTACAAACAAAACCTTAGCTGTAGGGTTTCACATATAAAAAAAGACTAAGGCAAGAAAAATCTTCATACGTTATAACGGAAAGTGAATATAATATGAGCCTGCTAATACCTGCTTGGAAACATCTAATGAACCTTGTACAGGAAAATAGTCATTTTTCTCTATGGAATCCCAAAATTAATTTCTTAATACGTTTTATTGACTATTCATAAAAGTTATGAGGCAGATGATTCTTACAACATGGCTACAGAAATTGTCGGTTTCAGGGTTGATTCCCATAATAGAAGTACTGTGAAGGTCAACACAGGAAGCAATAAAGCATTGATTTCTCTCAGTAACCAAAACAAAATCAAACGTCTCACCGAAAAGAATTGAAGTAATAATCCAAATGGTGAGGATAGAAAAACCTTAATGAGAATGGTTGCTTTCCAGCTGAAAGCAAAGTCTCCGTCTTTGATGTTGCCCATAACAACGAAACGAACTTGCGGAGCTGCTGTTGCCTAGAATCCTTAGATGCAGGTATCCAGCCGCAATCCTAGCCAAAGAAGAACATGCAAATCATTAAGCAAACAATCGGACAATCAACAAACCATAATGAAATCTGATACTCACCACCATCAAGCACCGCAAGCCCAACCCAATCCAAAAAAAGATTCTCGGTTACAACAGCGGCTAGCTAATCAGAGGAACACAGCTGATAAAGCGGAGGAGAAAGGAAGGGCGCAGCAGGGAAGCCGGAATCAGACACCATCTCTCTCTCTCTCTCAATACTCTTTCATCTTCTCTCTCCGTCTGTTTCTGTGGAGTAAATAACGAAAGACACGACAGCACTGCGTGGCGCCAAAGGGCCTAGATAGCTGCAGGGGGCAATTTCTTTAAACACATAAGGGTAAAAACGTCTTTCCACTATTCATTCATTTTGTCTTTTCTCAAATGAACAGTAAAAGTGTAGTTTAGCTTTCGTATATTTAGAATGGGGTATAAATAACAGCTGCCTTGATCCATTACATAGATTAAGTTGTTAAATCAACTTGTATTGCTTTTACTATTACATTTTGGATTAAATACTTGTTACTCCTCATAATTGTCCCTGAAAAACAGTTTGGTCCCTCGCCTTTTAAATTAAACTGAATAGTCATTATTCTCTCTAATTCTCATATAACACGTCCAAATGATCCGAAAGGACTATTATGCCCCTCATTTTTTTTTTTTCTCTATTTTTTTAATTTTTCTCCCCTTTTTTTATACTCTCTCTCTCTCTCCCTTGACCTCTCTTCTTCTTCTCTTCCTCTGCCATCACCGGAGACCACCACTTCCGGCCACCATCCATTCTCCAATCCATATCCAAAACAAAGTCTCGAGTTTCTTACCAGACTGCTGCAGTAACAAAGGCATCTAGAAGACTTGGTCAAAGCAAGTAACAACTCACATACAGTCCCACTCATAGTCAAAAATTCAGAGGAACGTATCAATGCATCTATCTTGTCATAGTGCTCCAAAAACTCATCACAATCGTGCATAAGACTTTGATTTGCTTTAACCGAGTCATCCACCAAATCAGAAACTCTGCCGCATCAATCAAACCAATTCAATACACTCAATCAAACCAAAAGTTTCAGATATTACATATCAAGCAGAGAAGCCCATCTCAGATAAACCAAATACCCAGCTACAAATCCTAAATTTTAGACAAACCCGGTTCACTTTTGATATAAAAACCCAATCAAATTTACCAAAATCCATATGAATCCACAAGATCATATGGCCATACCTGAATTTATGAATAGAAATCACAATCTGAGATGCTCATCTTCGTCCTTGACTGAATACACAACGGCGGTCGACCTAACCCCTGTTGCGAAATCCGATAACCGGAGACCACCACTTCCGGCCACCATCCATTCTCCAATCCTAAGCTTCATATCATACTCCTTCCTCCTAATCCTATCCGAAAGGAACCGAAAGGCCTCCCCTACAAGCTTGAAGGCCTCGTCGGAGCCCAAATGGGGGTTCTTATCAGGGCGTTCTTGTGGGCGGTGCGGAGGATCTCGAAGGCGGTGACCATGGAGGAGACGCCGTCCAGGTTCGGGCTCAGGCGATGCGCTCGCTTGGCGTATTTGAGGGCTGATTTGAAGTTGGACTCTTTGTATTTGGCTTCTGCTGCGCATTTTAGCTGTAATGCGTCTGCTTCTTCCATTGAAGTTCCCTTCTTTCTTTTCTGGTAAGAAACTTGAGACTTTGTTTTGGATATGGATTGGAGAATGGATGGTGGCCGGAAGTGGTGGTCTCCGGTGATGGTAGAGGAAGAGAAGAAGAAGAGAGGTCGAGGGAGAGAGAGAGAGTATAAAAAAAAGGGGAGAAAAAAATAAAAATAAAAATAATAATAGAAAATGAGGGCCATAATAGTCCTTTCGGATCATTTTGGACTTTTTATATGAGAATTAGAGAAAATAAGGACTATTCAGTTTAATTTAAAAGGCGAGGGACCAAACTGTTTTTCAGGGAAAAGTATGAGGAGTAACAAGTATTTAATCCTTACATTTTCTATCTTCCATGTCTGGGCTAATGGAGGAGAGGTCTCAAGTTTGGGCTCAAAAATAGGCCCAATGAGTCCCAACCTTTATCCCCCCAAAATCCAACACCATCCAAATTCGGTCTTAGTAGTACCACAACCGAGTCTGTGACCATGGCGCTTCACAAATTCGCCCAGGTCCCGATAATGTCACCCTTGCCGTTTTGGCGGAGTTGTCCGACTGGGTTTTCACCGGCAGAGGGGTTAAGGAGCTTTTCTACTGAGGATATCAAGACAGAAAATGTATATTTTGGGTCATTTGACTCGTTTCTTTATGTTGAATAATAGAATATTTTGGCTCAACTCACTACTCAATAGCATTGTATATCAAAAATTTTGAAGCATAATTTTGAAAAGATTGTTCTTGTTTTTCCTTAATCCTTCCTAAAAGAAAGAACCGCATAATTAAAGGTTACAAATACAAAGTCATTGATTCAGTGCAAGAGTTGTAATATTCTACTAGTCTGGACCATAAACCCCAAATCCCTAGCACACCTAGTACACTTGAAAGCACACTACATTTAACAGGTTTCAGAAAACAAGATGAGTGTGGTGGAAGAGCTTTATCATTCATTCGCTTCCACCAGCAGGGCCGACCAGGACTCCTTGAGCAGTTCCTTCTTTGCGAGCACCACCATCCTTCTCCTCATTGTCGTTCTTTCTTATCTGGATCTTGTACTTAGCCTCAAAGTCAGAAATTTCTTTTTTCTTCCTTTCCAAAGCCTCATTCAACCGAGTAATAACCTCCTCAATCCCTTCTTTGTTACGCTGCACAGCAGGCAGGACCTCCTTGATGGTTCTCTCCACCAGTACACCTCCAATCATTCTGAAACACCGCCTGGATGGGTCGAGTGGCTGGATGGCATTGATCACCAATGAGTGCTCGCTCACGTCCATCTCTAGCTCAGTGATTTTAGAGTAAATTTGGTTGAGTTCAGACCTCATGGCAGCAAACTTATTTGCAACAGCTTGCTCATTTACAGGTTCTTCAGCTTTACTACTAGACATGACTCTCTAAAAAAGATATAACAACAGCATTCAGGAGCAGGAAGCATCCTCATAAACATAATTTCAGTTGTACCAATAGTATCACATCGTCACAACAACAACAACAACAGAAGCAACAATAACAAAACGTCTACAGTACATTGCATTTTGTAGAAACACAGAAACTATAGCCTCCACTTCTCTTATGTAAATCATCTTCTTAAGAGAAAACAAATCTTACAGCCTTATCTAACCTTACTGATACTAAATTCATGAATCTGCTCCTTATGTATATCAAAGTAAACCACAAAACCTTTAAATAAACTTCACCTCGCGAATGTTGCAACTACAGAACCTATTTGCAATAAAAAATACCAGAAAAGAAAGTGTATACAATGAGTTTTATTAGCTTCATAAGATGAATAAAAGCTTTCTTACAACTAATGGGTACAACTACACACAACTAAGGATGGATTCTTAATCAAAAGGCATCCCTGCAGAGCGGGGCAATTCATTTTGTTGACTCATCTATGTACAACATCCTTGAACATCCAAAGAATAGTAACTCCGTCGCAATACTGTTTTTCCCCATTGTTAATCTCAAGTCCGCGATCACCAAGTATCTTAAACCGAACCCAAATGTCAATCTAGATGATGAGTACATGTGCAATTTATATTCGTTACCTATCTTGAACAGGACCCAAATCTGTGTTTCTAGAACTTGAACAGATTCTATTAATTTGATTAACAGAAACACTATGCTAAAGAAATTTATGTACATGATAAAACCAAATGATAACTTGCCTAGACCAAAATCTCAGTATTCAGATTCTCATATACCTATGGTAAATGACAGTAATTAGTATTTTCTTCGTTCTGCTTTATGCAGTTTCAGGAAGCCAAATCCTGAATCGGAGTTCCAATTCACTACAGTTAGAAAACCTTAAAAGACCTATTTCTGCAGATGCCGCATAAAAATAAATTTAAGAACAAGGGTTCACTAGAAACTCGAACCTTCACCATAATCAACTTATGTTTGGCTGAACTCCAGCCCACTGAAATTACTAAGAAAGCAAACGACTTGAAAACCCTATGATCTTACTTCGAATAAAATTTGGTCTAAAAGTTCGAAGGAGAAGATTACGAAAACATCGAAGAAAGAGAAATCATACTTGATTGATTGTTGTTGGGAGACGAGAGTACGGGAGACGGTGGGTGTATAGCGTCGCGGCGAAGATGGAAGCGAACGAGCCTCTATTTGTATAACGGAAGGTGCTCTCAGCGAACTGGTCTTCTCACTCTTTGTACTATAAAGCCCATTTTTTCCTTTTTTGTTTTTTGGCCTTTTTTTTTTTATTGAAAATAAGGAGTTTGGAACTCAGCCTTACACTCATGCATATTAATGAAACATAATACAATGGGGAGGACATAAGACCTAAGCCCCATGAAAAAATACAATGATCCTCATAAAGCACGTCTCGAATAAAAGCGGGAAGCTCATTTAAACATAAATCATCAACATAATCATAAGTAGCAAGGTCTGCATATCTATGAGCCATATCGTTTGCTTTATGGTAGACATGTTGGGGTGTGTGTGTTTGGTGGGGTGGTAAGGCTTTGGTCTCATATATAAGAGGTGTAGGTACAATTCTTGTACATATCGTATTGGCATTCCCATACAAAACTATGACAAAGCCCTTTACTGATCTCGGAGAGTCACAGGTAATTGCATCAGTTTTATGTGGAGTCCGATTTTGGAAAGTAGGTTTTAGGTTTTTTGTATTTATGTCTTTAAAAGATTTTTCTGAGTATTAAAATCGTGGTGTTGATGCCCTAGGGTTTTTAGGACTTGTCTATTCCTAATTGATTTCCCTCAAGATTTGTTGGAGTTCATATATGGGAAGTTTCTTTCCAAATTAATTGGTAATTAGGGTAGAATCTTTGCATCATCTTTGAGTAGTTGCCGCAGGTCTATTATATGAGCAGAAAATATACACGGTCTGCACACACATCCATAGAGGCAAGAATTTTGATAGAGTCTTGCATGTTTGTTTGAGTTTGTGTCTTCACAAAGAGTCAAAACACTTGGTCCATGTATAAGTGTTTGTGATCATAGTTTCATATGCATAATACTCTCTCGAGATCAGTAGGGAGACTGTGAAGAAAGAAGAACAAGATTTGAAGATCGTTCAAGTGAATGAGTTCTAAAAGGAAGACAAACTTTGTATTAGATTTTGTGTGAATCTTATAGCCGAGCTAGTGCTATTCAAAGTTTGTAAAAGAACATATCCTTTTCAATATGATGATCTTTATTTTGGGTTCTCAAGAGTAAGAGCCCCGCAGTGTTTTTAATCTCATACTTGAGGATTTCACTGCGTAACCAAAATCTGGTGTTTAGTTTGTTATTTTGGTTTCTGCTGCCCAGTAAGGATTGATCAGTGCGCTGCAATCCTCGTTTTCCAGAAAATCATATTCTGTCCTTGTATTTTCAAGAGGTCAGGAGTTCGAGCCCCATCAAGGGTGGGAATGGGGTGGGGTTTTTTTTTTTTAAAAAAAAAAAAAGACATGTTGAATATTAAAAAAAGAAGGGGAGTGAAATTCACACTCCCTATTTTACAATCTACACTCCTTTCTTTTTTTGGTTGAAGGATTTATAAAAATAAAACTTAAGTCACTGAAGACAAAGATTAAGTTACTAAAAAAAACATTAAGTCTGGATTGTAAAATAGGGAGTATGAATTTCACTCTCCAAAAAGAAAAGCTATTACCATACCTCTTATAATCCTCCACATTCCGATCAATTGAAGAGTGGTCATCCTCACCACTTGTGATGACCTCGATCAGTGTAATGCAAATGTACAATCACTCTCCACCTCAATCCCTGCCCAACCTTGGTGAATAGCAATTAACAAGCCTGCTCGGACAACCTTTGCCTCCATATGCAATGCATATTGAGTAGCATTGAAGGGCCTAGCCATGGCTGCAATAAATTGACCCAAACCGATCATTTCTCACAACTACTCCCACACCACCAAATAAGTAAAGCTACACATAATGACCCATCCAAAATGATTACTTACTAAAGCAATTTCACTTCGTCGATGAGCGAAGAATATGTGAAGTTGGTGATGTCTTTATCTTCGTGCCTCAAATATAGTAGGACGTACATATTTACCCCTTAGAGTCTAAAAAAGAATTTTATTAATAATTAGCGTTTTGATCTACAAGTAAGCAAGTAAACTGTTTTAATTTGTTATGTTACATTGGAGGGAATAAATCACCTGATATTACTATCATGTCCGGATGGCTTGGTATAGACATCCCATCATGAGCAAAGTTGGATCTCTACCGCTGAGTAAGTTAATGCAACCCGGTAAGTGTAGAAACAAACCAGAAACCACGCTAGGAAGAAAGATCGAGCGTCACTCACGGTATCGAACCTCAGACCGAACCAATGTAAAGGGTCTAATCAGGTTGGTTGTACCGATCACAATTCGACTTGACTTGACGACTCAATGCCAGGAGCCACCTTAACCTAGTCTAATATCACTACATGCAAGACAGGAAAAATGGTCAAGAGAGCAGTTAGTGTGTATCGACTGATGACCCTATGGTGTTCAAGCTAGTCGCGCGGTAATTTTGACAGAGTGAGAATACTATAAATGAGTCAACTTACCCAAATGGTGATACATGACATTTGCCTTGAAGGTTGATCAAGAATGGTTGGTATTAAATCCAAGTGAAGGACTCGATAGACAACGATAAACCCCATAGTGAGTCATTAGGTTGAAATCAGTAGAATCATTTGAAATAAATTCCAACTCAATTTTCAATGCTTCTTTTGATAGGTCACGCAGTTTGCATTACAGCAATCCAATTAATTTTTTTTTTGTCAATATTTATTGGGGAAATTACTGGTCACTCCCTCAACTTTTGGGGCGTCGACAGTTCAGTCCCTCGTATCATAATTTTAACAAATAACTCCCTGAACATTCAAATTTCACATAATTTAGTCCAAAATAACAATTTTACCCCTCACTTCCTTTTTTTTTTTTTTTTTTTTAAATTCTTCTCTCTCTTTTTTTTTTGTGGTTATTTTTTCTGCTTCTCCCCCCCCTTCTCAGCTCAGAAAGACAATGCCGTTTTTCCTCTCTCTCTCTCTCTCTCTCTCTCTCTCGCCAACTCGCCTAAGCCTCCCTCGTCGTTCCGCTGCCAACTTGATGCCAGAAGATCCCAGCGAAGCTACCGCCCGATCTTGCCACACCAACTCAAACCAATCACGGGGCCGTTTGTGACCCAGTCGAGCATAGGATGACTCCGATCTTGCTTGCCTGCTCTGTAGCCAGGCAGCCACCATTGCCCTTCATCGTCGGAATCTTCAAACAAATTAGAAAGCCTCATCATCGCCCCGCATCCTCTTCTTCGACTAGACTCATTGTTGAACATTAGGTCTCTCTCTCTCTCTCTGGGCTCAGATTGACTGCACCGGAAGATTCAGAGGATGCGATTAGCCGATTAGCCAGGCCGGAGTCCCCGTGATCCGATTAGCCGCTGCCGAGCTCGATTTCGACACCCTTTCAGTCATGGAGCTTGAGAAAATGGCGGAAGAACAGGACGAAGCTCCCATACTTCGCTCTGATTCCACCACGCTGAAGCTTCCTGTTCATCTGGGCAAGTTTCTATAGAGTTAGAGAAAGAAAGTTTTGATCTTTATTTAGTATAGGTTATGTTAGGTTCATTATGGTGTGGGAATCAATAATGTTGGTTTGGGTTGTTGAAATTAATCTTGTTTTGCTTTCAATTTTGCAGGATTTTAGTGATTTGATTCCTATAGTTAGGAAGTGGGGTTCTTGATTGTGGAGGGAATAGGTGGAATTTGGGGCTATTGAGTAAGGATTCGATGATCAAGATGAAGACGCATGCTAAGGGGAGAGGAAATGGGAGACTCACTGTGCAACAGGTGGTTTTCGAGCTCAAACAAAAGGTGGTTGTTGATTGGGATACTTCCCAAATAGGTGTCGAGGAGCTTGAGAAAATTGCGGAGTGCTTGAACCCATCCATTTCTGTCATGTATTTTAGATACAGATTTGGAACAAAAGAGTGCTGTTCGAAAGGAATGCATTAGGTTGATGGGTACATTGGTGAGGTATCATGAGGGGCATGCTGGAATGCATTTTGGTAAGATGGTTGCCGAGAGAGAGACAGAGAGAGAGAGAGAGAAGCAGAAAAAATAACCAAAAAAAAAACAAAGAGAGAAGAATTAAAAAAAAAAAAAGGAAGTGAGGGGTAAAATGGTGATTTTGGACTAAATTGTGTGAAATTTGAATGTTCAGGGAGTTATTTGTTAAAATTATGATATGAGGGACTGAACTGTCGACGCCCCAAAAGTTGAGGGAGTGACCAGTAATTTCCCCATATTTATTTGTATTATTATTTTTTAATCTGCTATAATATGACCGTGAGCTCTCGATTAAAAAGAGTCCAAGAAAGCTCAGTACCATTTGGTCTAGTGGCATAAGTCTCCCATTTGTAAGTGGGAGGTTATGAGTTCGACTCATAAAAAGACTAGTTGTTGATGTGATAAAAAAAAAAAGAGTCCAAGAAAAAAGTAAAACCAACGTAAAAAAGAAAAAAGAAAAAGAAAAATGAGTAGAAGGGTAGAGGCTTGGTTAAAAAGTGAAAAACTGGCAGAACCCCAAAACCTTCTTTGTTTAACTCATCGTCGCTGTTTCAAAAAAAAAAAAAAAAACTATTCGTCGTACTTGCCCGTTTTCGAACCCAAAACCAAACTATTTCTTCCCCTCATCATCTATTCTCAATTCGTTTCGTTCCCAAATTAGGGCACTCAATTTACCTCCGAAATCTAGCTCTACACTCTCCTCTTCTTCTTCTTCTTCTTCTTCTTCTTGCTTTCTTCGTCCCTGAATCAATCCCCAAACCAAACCAATTCCAGTCGGGTCGGACCTGCAACAATCGTATTGAAGCATCGCTTACAGTGACACCGAAACCTTACGTGAGGTATGTATCACCCTGTCAGTTTCTTGTTTGATTTTTCTTTGTGTTCATAGCTGATTAGGGTTTTTCAATCCTTCAATGCGTGTTATATATGATCTATTTCTGGTTTGTTCTCCTCGATAATTTAAGTAAAGCAGACACAATTTGATGTTATGCAAAGTGATTGACGGAAATTTTTAGTGTTGATGGGGGCAAACTTGTGGTTGGGGAAGTTAATGCTGTATATTTTGGTTTGATTTGTTTTACTGTATGTTAATTTCAGGGTTGGAGTTTTGTAGTTTGGTGTGTTCCGAATGGATGTGGAGAGGTATGAACAGCGTGAGGAGAGATATGATCGGGTTGACTCTCCGGTGAGAGAGCAGCGGGAGGATGGGAATTCTGATGATTTAGAAGAGAATGGGAGCAGGCATAGGAGCAAGGATAGGAAGAAGAGTAGCCGAGGGGAAGAGAAGGATAGTAGAAGTAAAGACCGGGATAGGTCGAGGAGAAGTGGTGGTGATGATGTTGTCAAGGAAAGAGAGAAAGAATCTAAAGATTTGGAAAAGGATCGTGTGTCTAAGGAAAGGAGGAAGGATGATAGGGATGAGCGATATAAGGATAGGAGTAGAGATAACAAGGTGAGGGAGAGAGATTATGATCGAGAGAAGGAGCATGAGAGGGGGAAAGACAGAAAGGATCGAGGGAAGGATAGAGAGGGAGAGAAGGATGTTGATAAAGGACGAGACAAAGAGAGGGCGAAAGAGAAGATTAGGGATAGGGAAAAGGAAAGGGAAAGAGACAGGGCTAAAGAAAAAGAAAGAGAAAAGGAGAGAGAAAAGCATAAAGATCGAGAGAAGGGGAGGGAAAGCTTGAAGGATACAGATAGGGAGAAGGGGAAAGATAAATATAGGGAAAAGGAGAGGGAGGCAGATCAAGATAAGGAGAAATCAAGAGATAGACAGAGCAGGAGAAGCGTGGATGCTTATGAGTCGAGCAAGATTGGGGAAAGGGATGAGAGTGCTAAGCTTAATGATGACGATAACAGGGATAAGGACATTATTAAGCAAGGTAAGATGTCCCATAATGCTGCTTATGAACAAAATGCCGAGGGTTTGTCAGGTGGAGCACATCTATCAGCATCCGAGCTTGAGGAACGCATCCTGAAGTAAGTACATGTATCTTATTGATTTCCATATTTATTACCTTATGTTCTTTGTGAGACACTAAAGAAATATATATAATCTGTCTTTGGTTCTGCTAATCTGAAATGTGGGATTTTATATCATGTTGTCTAAACTGAATCTACGGACACTCTGAACTTGTAGTTGAAATAGTATATTAATAATATGCCTTACATGAAGTCGTTGAAAGGTAAATTATGAAGAAAAAAGATGCACTAGTTGTGTAACACTTTTCATATAGCTATCCATTGTTTTCCAGTTGGTTTCTTGTTTTCAAATGAATTGCATAATTTGGATAGTTTAAGATTTACTTTAGTTGAGGAGAAAGATAATTGCAGCATTTGAGCATTCTTTTACTGGGAAATGTAACTTTACATGATGCCATCTTATAATTTTTGATTGAAAATATCATGTTGGTATTCTAGTTGCAAATTGGCCTGTGGTTGATGCAACTATAGTTGTTCATTCTTCTAATCTTTGTCTGGATTAGTGTCTTTTATTTTTAATTTAGCTGAATATAATTTTTTTATTGGGTTTGAACACCCAACAAATGCATGTTAAAGGTGGATGTTATTACCTAATGTTCTTGTGTATACATAGCTGTATGGAACATCTCTTTTCAGGACAATGGATGCATTACATGACTTTTTCTTTCGGTTTTGCTTTTTGTTCAGAACAAAGGAAGAGAGGTTAAAGAAGAAAACTGAAGACATTCCTGAGGTTTTAGCTTGGGTTAATAGGAGTCGTAAGCTCGAAGAGAAAAGGAATGCTGAAAAAGAGAAAGCTTTGCAGCTTTCAAAGATCTTTGAGGAACAGGTTAATTGGATACTGTTTTCTTTACATCATTATGTTTCAAAAGTCTGTTGATTTTAAGATTACCATTCATATTGTGCATTTTCTCAGGACAATGTTGCCGAAGAAGAAAGTGAAGATGAGGAGGCAGCTCAGGATATGACTCGTAAGATTCCTTCTTACTTAAAGATACTTTAAATTTGCTTAATAGCAGCTAGTTGATTGAAGGCTGATTGGTTAACAGTCCTTTAGCGTTTTATAATGTTTGAGCATACATGCAGGGCTATATTGAAGACATAATGAACATGTAGAATGTAGTCTTACAGTGTTTTGTTTTTTATTTATTATTTATTTGCATGTCTGATCACCAGCCATATGGAATTACTTCATATTTAAGTACTTGTGCGTGTGTCTAACCATTAGTTCAAGTTGTGGGACCCAATGTTGGTAGTATATTGATGTAGTACTAGAATGAATTTAAAGAATTAGGTGGAGATTTAAAGAGAAGGCAAATTAGGGCGTAAGAAGAGGAGAATAAAAGAGGAAGACAGCAATAGAGGCTTTAAGAGAACTTTTTTTTTTTTTTTATCATAATCAAGTCTACCTCTATCGAGTTACTTAAAGAGGCCAAAACTCACAAAATACCATCCTTGAAACCCAAAGTAGGGAACTAGACGCTGAGTAATTGACATTCAATGATGTCTTGGACGCTGAATAATTGTTATGATCTTCAAGTTTATTTTGGGTTTCTTGATTTCTCAAGTTGCTCAATATGTGTTTGCAGATAATCTAGCTGGGGTTAAAGTTCTTCATGGCATTGATAAAGTGATGGACGGTGGCGCAGTTGTTTTAACACTCAAGGATCAGAACATTCTAGCTGATGGTGACATTAATGAAGGTAAAGTAGCCTGGCATCACTTTGTATTTTAAGGGCAGGGTGCCACTTATAAGCATCACATGTTTTTATTTATTAGAGGTCTTCGTTTTAATGTAACAGATGTTGATATGCTTGAGAATGTGGAACTTGGTGAGCAGAAGCAGCGAGATGACGCTTACAAGGCAGCGAAGAAAAAAACAGGGATTTATGCTGATAAGTATGTTGGCCGTATCCTGCAATTCTTACATAAATATGCAGATGGCAACTTATTTACTGTGTGACATTGTCTATGCTGAATTAATCTACTACCGCATTTGCTCAAATATCTTATTACCATGCTCTGGGGTTTATTAATTGTTTGTATGTATTATTGTGTATATCAGGTTTAACGATGATCCTACTTTAGAGAAGAAAATTCTTCCACAATATGATGATCCTGCTGCAGATGAGGTCAGTATTTCTTGTTTGTTTCCCCCACTTTTTTAGTTTCTGCAGCCGAGTTTTCACTCATTCATTTTCATATAAGGGATTGAAATTGGCTTCCCTGTTTTACAAACCACTCCCCTTCTGTGAGTATTTTTACTATCGACATGTGCATGGAGGGGGGTGTGGTTTGTAAAAAAGGCCTCCCCCCCTCCCGTGGGCGTGTTCACTCCCCATCATATACACTTATGTTGAAATGTTGGTTGTTTGGCACTGCAATTGGTTGTAATATGTGAATTTATGTTTCTTTTCAGGGGCTAACACTAGATGCAGGAGGACGCTTTACTGGTGAAGCAGAGAAGAAACTTGAAGAGGTATAATTTTATTTCTCATGCTAATACGAGTGCCAAATTAGATTATGATTAAAGAGCACTTTGTTAAGTGATTTAGATGGTATTCTCCCAAGCGTTTCTTTCATTGCTTTTTGTTTCCTTGGTGCATGGGTTTGTTTAGTTTTATACTCCAATTTGCAGGAGTTATACTTTTAATGTTTATTATGTGATCTTATAGCCAAACGAATAATCATAATGGTATTTATTTTTGCTAGCTACGTATGAGGCTACAGGGTGGTTCCACGAAAAACTGCTCTGAAGATCTCAACATGTCTGGAAAGATCACATCTGACTACTATACAAATGAAGAAATGCTGCAATTTAAAAAGCCCAAGAAAAAGAAAACCTTCAGGAAGAAGGAGAAGCTAGATCTAGATGCCCTTGAAGCAGAAGCCGTATCTGCAGGGCTGGGTGCTGCGGACCTCGGTTCCAGGAAGGATGGAAAGAGGCAGGCCACTAGAGAGGAGCAAGAAAGATTAGAAGCTGAGAAGAGAAATAGTGCATACCAGTTAGCTAAAGCTAAAGCAAATGAGGCATCTAAAGCATTGCGACAGGACACTCAATCTGTTAAGGCAGAGGAAGATGAAACTCCTTACTTTGCTGATGATTATGATGAAATTGATAAAGCCTTGGAGAGATCAAGGAAAATAGCTCTACAAAAGAAACAGGAGGAGAAAGTCTCCGGTCCGAAGGCAATTGCTCGCCTTGCCACAGCAGCTGCAAGCAGCACAACTGCAGATGATCAATTCTCGTCAACTGGACAGTCACAGGAAAACAAGGTTGTGTTCACAGAGATGGAAGAATTTGTCTTGGGCCTACAGCTTGAAGAAGGTATATTCTTTTGATGTTATTGTTTTGTTTTATGAGCTTCCTTAGACTAATGTGAGTTAGTTACTCAGTTGGCTGTGCGTGTGAGTCCTCCCTACCAGTTTAGGCATGATGTGTTACTATTACTAGTATCTTGTTGTTAGCTGGTGGCCATTTTCCTGTTTCACTTGATTCAGGATTAGTGGTCACCATTTTCCCATGGAGGGCTGTCATGTTGCTTTTGCTGTTTTTCGCATGCCAATTTGATATTTACTTTTCTGTACTTTCTCTTTCACGTACAACTAGTGCGTGGATCTTCTGCAAGCTATAATTATGCCTTTTAAACCCTTGTAAATTCTAGATATCTTGCTGCTAGATCACAACTGCATGTTTAGTTTGTTGAGGTTTGTCAAGGTCTTGGAGGCATGTGTAGTTTAAAAAATGACACGTTCTCTTTTCTGTTCAGAATCCCACAAGCCTGAAAGTGAAGATGTGTTTATGCAAGAAGATGAAGAACCAAAAGCTTCTGTAGACGTAGAAATGGGCGAGCCTAGTGGATGGACTGAAGTTAATGAAATTGAAGAGAACAAAGCACAATCTGCTGCTGATGATAATGAGGAAATAGTTCCAGATGAAACTATCCATGAAGTTGCAGTTGGGAAAGGTTTATCAGGTGTGCTAAAACTGCTTAAAGAGCGAGGTAATCTCAAAGAAGGTATTGAATGGGGTGGTAGGAACATGGACAAGAAGAAAAGCAAACTTTTAGGCATCGTAGATGATGACGAGGAGCCAAAGGAGACCCATACAGTGCGTCGGAGAAAGGATGAACAAAAGGATACTCGTTCGTCAGGCCATCAAAAGGAGATGCGTCCTCCTAAAGTCTATCAGGAAAAGGATATTCACATTGAGAGAACTGACGAATTTGGTCGAACTGTAAGTACTCGTGTCTGATTCCTTATACAATATTGCCATGTTTACATCATTTAACATTGTTACACTGTAAGTGCATGTGGTCATAATTGTACCCAGAGTCAGATTGTATGTGTTCTATGTTTGTTCCATGGGCTAAATTTTGGCTGGAAGTGTAGATTCTTCGAAAGCTTTGTAGGAATGTATAGCAAGAGGCCCTGAGTTTCGAGTCAGGGTCTGTAAAGTGGGTTTGGGGTGTTTATGGGTCTCATAATAATTTTTTATGCTTTATCAGCGACTTATATTAGCCATGGTCAATTAAATTTTCCTGTGCTATTTCAGAGTGAAGTTTTAGGTTTCACAGTTTATTTTCTTAAAGCTGTGGGGCACAAAATAATATATATATATATATATATATATATATATATATATATATATATATATATATATATGTTTGCCTCATCACTCATCTTGTATTATCTCGGCTCTGCTGATTCCTTTCCTTCTTTTCACCAGTTGACACCAAAGGAGGCCTTTCGGGTACTTTCACATAAATTTCATGGGAAGGGGCCTGGAAAAATGAAGCAAGAAAAGCGCATGAAGCAATACCACGAAGAACTCAAGTTGAAGCAGATGAAGAGTTCAGATACACCATCCCTGTCTGTGGAGAGGATGAGGGAAACTCAAGCTCGGTTACAGACACCCTATCTTGTTCTCAGCGGCCATGTTAAACCAGGGTATGCATTATTCAATTTATTTCTTTTAACTGTTTCATTTGACGTTTGGAGCTACTGTTATGGACCTTTTTATGATGACTGAAGGTAATAAGGGGAGGGGTGCGTAAGGGCATTGCATGGTATATTTGCATTCTCACTTGACAACATATGGAATAGTCTATGGGTTCTGAATTCTGATGGTTCTATATTTTTACTTCGGATATAATTATTGTTAAAGGCTGCAGAACATATACTGAGTTACTGACTTTGACGTGCAGTTCTCTACAGCATTGCTTAACTTGATTTGGATATCATTTGCAGGGTCACTGTTAGCCAAATTGTATACTGATGATGGTGGAAAATTTTATAATAAAAAGTGAATGATAAAAGTGAATGATAATTGAAATGTTAGTTTTTATAAAAATAATAAATTATTAATACTGATAATAATATCAAATGTATTTAAGACTTTCAAATGTCTTGATTTAAAATGGAATGAAGAAACATGAGGTGTGCTATAGGCTTTCCTTTCATAACTTTTGTACACTTTATCTTACATTTTGTACACTTTATCTGACATATTCTCAACTATATACTGTCTTATCTCCCTCATTTATTCTCATGTTGTCAGGCAAACTAGCGATCCCAGAAGTGGTTTTGCTACTGTGGAGAAGGATCTCCCAGGGGGCTTGACGCCTATGCTTGGTGACAGAAAGGTGAGTCCACTGTCACATTTCTTTGCCATAATTTCATGATAATATATGTATAGATAACCCTTTCAACAGTGTTTGGAGATGAATATAGAAACTTTACTTTCTGAGAGCTTGAGCATATTAGTTCAGGCTATATCTAGCATTTTCATCTTCTAATCATCCTGAAACGTTTTATATGCAGTTATGTCCTGTGCTTCATTCTCTCTTAAGAAATCTGTTTCGCGGGACTTTTCATTTTTAATAAATAGAATTAACTTTCTGTTAATTTAACAGGTCGAACATTTTCTGGGGATAAAGCGCAAAGATGAAACTGAAAGTTCAGGCACGCCGAAGAAGCCAAAAACTTGAAGAGTTCATTAATAATGGGCAAGTGGCTGAATTGTGTTGGCTTGGGATATTTCCCCATGTACTCTTACACTGGCTGTAAATAAGCTTCATTTTTGACGAAGGGCTATGGAGAAAAATTGAAGGTAGGTTTCGAGTGTTTGACAGTAAAAGAAAAAAATAGATGTTGGTTTCTCTTTCTGATACTCTTAGTCTACAAAAAACTATTTCTTGAGCAGGGTTATTCTATTTGCTGTCCGAGAATTTCATTTCATCTTAGCTTGTGAGTCATTCTTCTGAATGGGGCACAAGAATGGGGCACCCACAGCTCAGATATTGAAAGCCTGAAGTCTCTGTGGTTCAGGACTCTACATTGCGGGTGTGAATGAGTAGAAATAGCCATCAATGGATGTTTGTGATGGCATAATTGTCTGCCTCTCACCTGTGATTTCTACATTTATTGTTTTTATATTGCTGGAGCTAAACGAAATATCTGTTAGGAAGGTATATGATCATTATACATTGAACTTCAAATCCCGGGTTTAGTTTCGCTCTCAGTATCATCCCATTTTTTACCTTCTATTCTAAATCGGACCAGATCATATCTGATGATACAGTTTGTTCGACAGTTGTGGCATCAAGTCTGTATATTCAATGCATCACCCAATACAAGGATTTGAACATTAGGGGTATCAAACAGTGTCATAAAAAAAAAAAAAAAACATGGAGTTTCATATGTCGGTTTCTACTAGTATGTATTTTCATGAATCATGTCAACCGTCGTGTACGGGTCACATAAAAAAACAATGGGTTAATTACAGTTTATCCCCCTGAGGTTTGGGGGTGTCATCATTTCACCCATTCTACTTTTAATTTTGACTTTTTACCCTCTAAACTCTCCAATTTCAATCAGCCGTGTCCAATTTCTCCTATTCCGTCCAAATTGGACGTTTAGTCTGACCTTTGAGGGCTAAAATGGTCATTTCAACATAAAAAATAAAAAAATAAATTTTTTTTTTCTTTCTGTTTTTTAGTTTTTTTTTTTTAGCTTCTATTCATACCTCCAAAATTGGTATTCGTACCTCTCTCTTTTTCCAAATTATAGTTGACTTTGTCAACTCATGCCAAATTACCAATAAGGACACAAAAGAGGGAAAAAAAATAAAACTTTTTTTTATATAATTTTTTATAACCCCACCCCACCCCTCCCATGTCAGTGAGGTTTGAAACTGTGACATCCACGATATCGGTTATCCTAGATAACCAATAGGTCACAGCTCACAGACAAAAAAAAAAAAGTCTCTTACATTTACAAACAGTATGTTTCGATGAGGCAATTCGCAAAATTCTAAGCTGTGCATTGCCTATTATATTGCTGCGTGCGCTTTTTTTCCAACTCGAAGCAATTAGTAAATATGTGTCTCTCTCCAAGCTAAGGAGCATTATGTTGGACCGGCTTTGGAACACCATGACTACTTTCAGTACGGGCATCTGTACCGACTGTACGTAAATCATAATTAAGTGATGAAAACTTTGTATCCAAAAACTCAATTTAATTAAAAATTTTGAGAATTGGGAGTAATATCTAAACATCTCAGATATCAGTATACCAACGTGCTTCTATATTCAATTGATTTAATGAAAAATACTGCATTGACTACAAACTGCTTAATTGTATGAAGGGTAAAATAGGATTGTGAAATCTTCAAAAATTGAATGAGGTTCGACTACTGATTTTGGAGGTATGAATAGAACGTAATAGAAGAAGTTTTTATTGATTGTATTGGATGATGGGCGTTGTGGGAAAATTAGGGAGGTCTAGATAGCAAATTAATTATCTATAAAAGTAAGTTGGAGGTCTATTAAGTTAGGAGGTCCAAATGCCAACTTTGGAGGTATGAATAGAAGCTCCTTTTTTTTTTTTTTTTAAAGTGTATTTTTTTTATTTTTTTGGTCTTCAACCTATACACCACAAGTTATAATAGGTTTATAAAAACAAAAAAAATACTCTAGGTGGGTGAAAGCCGCTCGTTGGTCTACGATATTTGTGATATATCTCCGATAAAGTGAAGAATTTTAGGATATATCCCTAATAAAGTGAAGAAATATTTGTAAAAAATAATTTTACACTTTATCTGTAAATAAATATCTGTATATCCCCAATAAAGTGAAGAAATATCTGTGTAAAATCATTTTTGGTCTACATATTTGTGATATATCTCCAATAAATTGAAGAATTTTAGGATATATCCCCAATAAAGTGAAGAAATATTTGTACATCCCCAATAAAGTGAAGAAATATCTGTGTAAAATCATTTTTTACAGATATTTATTTACAGATAAAGTGTAAAATTATTTTTTACAGATATTTTTTCACTTTATTAGGGATATATCCTAAATTCTTCATTTTATCGGAGATATATCACAAATATCGTAGACCAGCGAGCAGCTTTCAACCACCTAGAGTAATTTTTTTGTTTTTATAAAGGATTAGTTTCAGTTTACCTACCTGAACTTTTACCCATTCTTCATTTTAGTCCCTAAACTTCCAATTTGATCAAGACTACCCCTGAACTCTCAATTTTAATCAACCGTGCCCAATCCTTCACACTCCATCCAAATTATCCGTCAATTGATGACGTGGCAAGAGACATATGGTTAAATTCCTATAATACCCTTGTCAAAATTTTCCACTTTGTTTACATCCTCGTAAAAAAAAAAAAAAAAAAGAGCTTTGTTTCCATCGCCCTCTCTCTCTCTCTCTCTCCCTCCCTCTCCCTCCCCTCCGATCCCAAACTCAGACAAGCCAATTTCAATAAGAAGAAACCACAAAAACTCCAAGCACAAAATTTCATCTGGGTTTCCTCAGAAGAACCTCAAACTCTGATTTAGGTAGTGAAATCTACCTAATTCCTTATCTGGGTTCTTCTAATTTCTTCACAAAAGCCTCAAATTTGATTTGGTTATCAAATTCTACCTCATATCTATCTCATCTGGGCTCTGCTCATTCTTATGATTTCACGACAGCGACGATGACGATCTCAGCATCGACCCGTTTAGAATTCTCTCTCCCAAGACACCCACAATTCAATTTCAATTTCAATTTCTCTTCATCACAAGACTCGTCCTCGCAGTGGTCGCAACAGTTTGATTTAGAGCCCTATTCGTTGAAGAGGCCCAATTCGCAAAACGCCGATGTTCGGAGATCGAAGAAGGCCAAGAAGACTCGCAAAAGCCGCGGCGGTGCTGGCGACAGCGACGTTGATGGAGGCACAAGAGATCGAGGAGATGATGGAGCAAGTCGACCGGGTCAATTTCGCTCTGGATGGGCTGATTTGAAGGGTCAACCGGTTCGGATCAGATGACAATGTATTGGAGCTCGACGACCCGGGAGTTCGAGGCTTCAGGTGGCTGGCTGAGGAGGAGGAGTGGGAGCAGTTTTAAGGATGAGATCTTCGTTAATGGCAGAGCCGCTACGGTAGACGGTGGCAGATTGTCTGGCTTCGTTGGTGGCCTGCTCGCACCATGCCAGCAATTCATCATCTGCTGCTCTCTGAAGCTTCGAGAATTCTGAGGGTGAGTGAATTGTGAGTGTGTGGTTTTGTGGTTAGTGATTTCGTTTTTTTGGATCTTTGAAATGCTAGCTTGGTTTGTGGAATCTGGGTCTTACTGTGTGTGTGATGTAGCTTTGAATTGGTGGAATTTGGGGTTGCGGAGCCGAGGATGAGGAGTAGTAGAAGGAGTTTCCAATTGGCGGCATAGTGGTGCTCCTTCATCTGTGAGAGATTTCGATGAACAGGCATGGGAAAGAGAAGGGCGTCAATGTGCAGGTTCTTGTGCATTGCAGGTGAGTCAAGAGTCTGAGTTGGACTCATGGCCGAGTTGAATGAGTTGTTGTTTCGAGTCATAAGCTCATGAATTGATTGAGTTGTGTTGTTTGTTGGAGTTATAAAGATTTCCCGATTTCCCTATCTGTGAGAGGTTTGAAGTTGTTCACCAAAATGATCGAGGCTTTACAAAAACGCAGCTGATTTGTTAAAAAAAATAAATGCAAATTGTCTATTTTAGCCCTCTCTGTGGGTCCGACGGCTTAAAAATTTGCTTGCTGACTCGCCCCACGTCAGCAGTAAACAGAATTTTTGGACGGCGTTAGGAAAGTTGGACATGGGTGATGGAAATTGAGAGTTCAGGGGTAGTCTTGATCAAATTGGAAGTTTAGGGACTAAAATGAAGAATGGGTAAAAGTTCAGGTAAGTAAACTGAAATTAATCATTTTATAAACCTTTATAACTTGTGGTGTATAGGTTGAAGACAAAAAAAAAAAAAAAATACTCTTTAAAAAAAAAAGCGAAGAAACAGAAAAAAAAAAAAAAAAAAAAACAAAACAAAACAAAAAAACAGAAAAAAAAAAAAATTTATTATATTTTTATTTTTTTTTTATTTTTTTATGTTGAAATGACTATTTTAGGCCTCAAGGGTCAGACTTAATGTCCAATTTGAACGGAATAGGAGAAATTGAACACGGCTGATTGAAATTGGAAAGTTTAGGGGGTAAAAAGTCAAAATTAAAAGTAGAGGGGGTGAAATGATGACACCCCCAAACCTCAGGGGGTAAACTGTAATTAACTCAAAAACAATTTATGTGATTTCTGCAAATAAAATTCAAATTATCATTATATGAGGCCCAAACAAATGTTCTTTTTTGTGCTCCAGATATTTAATCAAACTGTTAACAATTCTTTTGGCACTCAGAATTTAACCGGATTTTTTCTTTGAAAAGAAAAGTTCATTGATTAGCGATTGAAATCGCTTAAGAGGGCATCCCAATGGGGAGCATACAAAGGCCAGAAATGTCTAGGTCTTAAAACTAAAGTAGAACAAACTAGAAGAATACTACATCAACCACTTGTTCTTGTACAATAAAGCTTAGTTCTGAAACTTTTTTTTGAAACACTAACAAATTTTGAAGGTAAATCTTCATCATCCACAAGATAATTACCAACAACGGAACCATTGTCATGATCTTGAGAATTGAAGACGCAGCAATCAAAACTTGCGATCCTGGTATACAAAAGATTAGCAGACGAAACAAAACTAGACTCGACCCAGCATAAGGGACACTGCTCGCCAATGCACGCAATTGTGGTACTCACAGCGTAACTATACCGAGATTTTTTATAGAATCTAGAAAGGCTCAATCCACCTAAATTAAAATCAGCAGACCCGAAATATAAAAATAGCATAAAAGAACATAAACTCAGGCCCAAAACCACCTGGGTCCCAAATCCAAACCCATGGAGAGGTCTGGCCCAACAGAAGGCCGAATTGGGCCCAGAAGCAGCCCAAAATCTTGAAAGGGTGATCTGATATGGACACCCAAACTCAGGCACCCTTATGCTACAACCTATTGCCGTTGAAAGCAGTCGTCGCCTGTGCCCCGACTGACCACCACTTCATGCACCTTCAGCCTCCCTGAAGCACCACCATCAGCATCACAGCCCGGAGTTCGAGCGGCCAAACCCAGAATTCAAGGGACCAAGACCAGAATAGATAGATCCCCGATGACGACCGCGTCAAGGCCACCCACCAAAGAAGAAACCAGCCAATGGCCGCCAATGATCTCACAATCCAAACAAGTGCCGCTATCCATCTCGACCAGTCCTTCCGAGATCCACCATATAGAACCCGAAGGCCACCCTTCAGCCGCCCTCTTTGTGGCTGCCCACGCCAGCCAATAGAAAGCCAAAAGAGATCTGCCATGGCAGATTTGTACACATCAAGAATGCACCAGAAAAGATAGGTCAACACACGCGATCGTTTTGGGTGATCACGAACAGTAGAAGCGCGACTGAGATTGTGCGCAACGTGCTTGACACTGGTGACGGCGCGGCTTGGGTTCGCGAGAGCGAATGCAAGAGACATAGAATTTAACCGGATTGAATATGAGCTTTCATAAAAATTTTATTGAATTCCAAAAATTTTGTGAAATTAAATATAAGCTTTCATAAAGAGCAGTGCTAGGGATCCCAAAACTTTGTACCAAAATTACTTACCAAATGACATGGCACATGCCATATCATCAGTTTTTTAAAAATTTCTGTTGACATGGATTTCCTTGTTGGATATAAAATAAATTTCATGTTTTTCAGGAAGTAAAAAAAACTTATATATTGATAAAAATCACAATTAAACAAAATACCAAATTAATCTAGATTAGAAATAGATGCAGTTGTTCTGGCGTTCTGGCTCTCTGCAACCTTGATGTCTAGATCAAAATATTAGAACAAAAGCAATGAATAATAATGAGAGCCGCATGAAAGATTATAAATGGATCTTTGATGTTTGAGTTTTATGAAACAAGCAGATTGATCCATGATTAGTGTATTGGTTTTGTTTCTCTTCATAAGATTATGATTTAAGAATAACAACATGGAAAACTCTCAACCTTCTTTCCTAAATACAGCAAGTTTATTTGTTATTTTCATGGATGAATTACTTTTGAGTTTTGTGAAAGATCAAAAGGTTTTGAAATATGTGAGACTGAGTCTAGACCAATAGAGCAAGAGAAATTACATGAGAGAGGCAGATGAGTTGTAAAGCAAGTTGCAGCAGTAGTCCGACACTAATGTAATGCTTTACTTATATAATACAAGTGCTACCAGGTTCCTTTCTTAGGGACATCGAGACTCACAGAGTTGTCGTCCTTCGATCTGGTTTAACTGATCTCTGATTGTTTGCTGATCCCAATTGTTGAATAGTGTTCAAGATCCCATTTCTGGTGCCATTGAGGAGTGCTAAAAAGAATGCTATATTTTTCTCCATGAAATGCTTCACTGATTTAGATGCCAAGCTTTCTTCGCCTTGGTTGTAAGTCACATCTCTGTCCTCTTCTTCTCCATCTCTTCCTCTGTTTCCTCCAAAGTTCATTAATAAGCCAACTTATTGCAGGTTTTCTAAGAGCTGAACATCAACCAAGAACTATAAATTCTTCAAGAGAGATAATTGTTGCTTCTCCCCAAGGAAAAACGAAAGTGTCGGCCCCTGAGACGAAAACTTGGATACCTCCATCACAATTTCTCTGTTACAGTACTGGATTTGGAATTGTTTTGATTTTTGTAAAACATTAGGGTTTTGATATATACAAAAATAATATTTTCTCAAAAACATTGTGTTTTGAAATTGAAAAGAAATAAATCCATGTCATTGAATTTTCTAGAATGATATTGATGAGGTGGTGTGTGTCACATCATTTGGTAATCAATTTTGGTATAAATATTCGGTGTCTTAAGCATTTTCCTTAGCTAAAAAGCAGGAGCTTTACAATAATTAAGGTCTGGAACCCACACTATGTTAACCGTAACTAAAGCTCAAAATTCTGGAATATATTCTCTTTTGATCATAAAACTTTTCTTAGAAAAAAGCCAAAAATGTTGAAGGATGTCGACATAATGTGTGCCTCTACAAACTAGGGTTTAGAGTTGTAATAGGAAAGTGTTCTCGGTATTCAATTGTATTCAGATTCTATTACCTATTGTGTACCTTGTAACTCCCTATATAAAGGGCTCCTATTATCAATAATAAACACAATTACAATTCTCCTGCAACACGTTATCAGCACGAGTCTCTAGCCCTAGCTTCGAAAAGAAAAAAACCAAACCCTAGAAGAAAAAAAAAATTGTTCTTTCTCTTCTGCCGCCCTAAACAAAAAAAATTAAAAATTAAAAAAAATTCTTCTCTTCCGGCCGCACAGACCGGCCTCGTCCAGCCCCAAGGATCGGCGCCGTCTTCTCCAGGCCATCTTCTCAGCCAGCTCCCCTCAGCCTGACCCCGATCCTGCCGATCGATCCCAGCGCACTGCTGCGCCCCATCCGCCCTGACCTACAGCGCAGCCCAGTCCTTCTTCCGGCCACTAAATCCTCCACGATCGGCCTCCCTCTCCAGTTCGCTTTCCTCCACCGCGTCCTCGTCAGTCCACCGTGGCAGCACCCATCTGGTCTCTCCATTGTCGCAGCACCCACATCGGCGACGACGTAGCAGCCCACTCATCCCCGCACCCTCTAGCAGACCTGAACGTAGAAGAAGGAGGGAGAAGGAGTGGACCCAGAAGAAGAAAAGAAGAAAGAAAAAAAACAGGCTCATGACCACGTGCCCAGAAAAGGAAAGAAAGAAAAAAAGAAGGGAGAAGGGCAGCCCACCAATTGCCAATTTCCGATCAGATTCTGGCAATCCTAATTTAGCTACACGCCTGCATCAACACGCACGTGTATAAAGAATCGTGAAGCAAAGCTTCAAATTACCGAGTAAGCTTTTACGATCAAAGTTCCTGCTTTCATGTATTTTAAATTCTTTTATTTTCTGCAGAATATTGGAATATATGTTGCCAAATGGTTTTGAGTATTTAACAAAGCGGAATTGTGGGGATTCGCGCTTAACGAACTAAGAGTGTTCGTATGAACTAAGAGTGTTCATAATTAAACGAACTAAGAGCGTTTGTATGAACTAAGAGTGTTCATAATGCTTGGACTAAGAGCGTCCATAAAGCATCAAATTGTGACCATATTAAAAACATCATTGTTTGGTCTAATCCAAAAGAGATTCTTGGAAATCGATTTCTTGGTAGCATAGCTTGGAAATCTTATTATTGTTAGTTTTCGTGGAAGTTTAGATCCGAAACTAATTCGTTCTTGTTTCACCCCTTTTTCAGGATATCAAACTCGAACATACTCGATTTTGTTTCATTGGATTATGCAGACAAAAGATACCTAACGTGGGCTCAGGATGTTGAGCTCCACCTTATTGCCCGTGACTTATTGCATACAATCCAAGAGCTTTGTCCTATAGAAACAGCTCCAGACCCTCAAACTGAGAAAGATATTTCCAGGGCACTTGCCTTCATGAAACGTCACATGGATAGTGATCTCCAGTTTGAGTTCATAAATGAGGATAGCGCTATAAAGCTTTGGCAAGCGCTTCGCGAACGATATGGCAATGTTCGTGACTCCATCCTTCCGAATACAGAAGCAGAATGCATGGAAAGATCTTCGCTTCTCTGAATTTGACATAGTCATGCAATTTTATTCGGAAGCCCTCTGCATCAGAGCAATGATGCACTTCTATGGCAAGACGATCATAGAAGAACAATTGATTGAGAAAACCCTCAATACCTTCCCTGTCTATGCTATGAGATCCTGTGATTTATTTCGGACATATATAAATGCAAGACGGATCACAAGTTTTCAACAGCTTATTGAAGCTATGAACAAAGATATTGATAGGCCTCAAGATGGCCATCAAGAGCATCGTCCCATGGCTAGAGAAAGTTGTCATCGACGTCATGATCCATACGATCGAAATGCTCGAGAAGGTAATCGCCCAAGGCGACAATCACGCGACCGTAAGAGCCATGATTTTGAGGGAAGAAGGGTTGGAAACCATGGAGCCAACGTTGGCCATGGTCATCACTTTCCAACGCCACTGGTCCTAGGAACCATGCAAATTGCGCCAATGCGCCTCAATCAAGGGAGAATCCTTTTTATGGTGTCTATTTCTGATATGGAACGTCTGATCAATGGACCCGAATTTGCAATGTACCTAAGAAGGTAGCCGCGTCATGGTGATCAAGACATCGAGTTCAAAAAGACTTTAAATCTGGCGATGAAGACAAAATGCCGCAGATTTTTATTTCGAATAGTCTTTTATTTTCCAAGAAATATGTAATGACAATTATGCCTTAAATCAATAAATGACATTTTGTTTTAACTCTTTCTCACTTGGCTCACCTAATTAAGTATGATGTCTAGGAAAGTAATTGAGATTAGTGGTACTTAAGAGAGCCTCGCTCCACCGACATCTCTTCCTACTTTCCTGGTCATATTTGATTGGAGTCACCGAACGGATTGAGTGACTACAATCTATCTAAGTTTGACTTTTATTTTTGGATTAGACTTTGGTTAAGAAACTTTGATATAATCATTGGCTATTAATAAAGTGTCGATTCTTTTACTTAATGTCTTGGACATACCTTAATTCGAACTTTATTTGAAAGATATAAGAGCCAATGGTTTTCATGTGGAAACACATTGTGAGAATGGACAAGAGTTCCTTTGCATCACCTCTAATGACTACGGACATAAACGAGTATTAGAGAAACTTACGTGTCGCTCTAGTGGGTTGTATGCAACCACTATTCGAGTTATTGAATCCAACAATGTCATGAGAGACGACGTATGGGATTCTGACACATATAGGCTTTGGCATGACCGTTTGGGACACCTAAGTCGTGACATGATGATCCGTGTATTAAAAGACTTCACACGGACATCCATTTTTAGAACGAAGAAAAGTAAGAACCAAGAATTGGTTCGAGGAGCTGCACATGCGCCTCATGGCGCCATGATTGTGCAAGACCGGCCACACATGGCCGGCGCCGCCTACCCCCTGCGGCAAATACATGGCATTGACGCCATAAACTCATCTCTCTACTTCTCAAGTCCATTTTGACATTGTGGCTTAACCAAAACCTTCATTGGTTGATTATAAGGCCCATGTTTCGTTATGTAAAGCCTGTTCTTTAGGATTGAGACCATCCTATGCAAAGGAGATTGAGGAAATAATTTCATTCTTACAAAGAATCTAAGAGAATTCTGCGGATTGGATCAACCAACTTGAGGACCGTATAGATGTTTTATGGCGTTGGTTGATACGCAAACACGCTGGTCACGTGTTGTGCCATTATCCACTCGTAATGCTGCTTATACTACACTCCTAGCACATAACATATGGCTACGGGCTCACTACCCAGATCATCCCATTCAGTCAATTTGACTTGATAATGCTAGAGAGTTTACATCGAAAATTTTCGATGACTATTGCATATCATTGGGTATTGATATCAAGTATCATATTCCCATGTACACACCCAATTGGTCTGGCGGAAAAGCCACCATTAAAAGACTACGATGGTAGCCCGGACTTTGGTAATGCGCACCAATATTTTCGCTTGGGTTATGCAATATCGCATGCAGTTATGTTAATTCGTCTACGACTCATAGCAGTCACTCAACGTTTATTTGCGTTACAGCTAGTGACTGGGTTCGAGTCTAATATCTCGTACTTATGCATATTTGAGTGTGCGGTTTATGTGCCAATTGCGCCGCCACAGCGCATCAACATGAGTCATTGCAACGAATGCATATATATATTTGTGTTGGACATAGGCCTCCAACTATAAGTCCGCTACGTAGAACCCTTGATAGGCGATCTCTATTTCGCTGGACTTGCGAATTGTCACTTTGATGAGACAGTCTTCCCATCGTTAGAGGGATATTAGAACGTCAATGTTCAACAGGAACGACAGGAATTGTCGTGGTCTGTCCCCACTATGTCTCATCTTGATCCCCTAAAAGTGACGAGATCACATATACCTGCTGCAAACATGCTTTCAAGGATTGATGTCCCCATAAGAGGACATGGTGCCACCCAGAGAAGATGGGTATGGCACCACCACCATGGATGGTGGGATGGTGACGCCACAAGGTGGCATAATGGCGTCATAGGCCATGGGTTCCGCTAGAGAGCGTAGGAGACCTATAGGTTCGATGGATTCTCGCCCTAAGAAGAGAGCGAGTTTGGCACAACTTGATCCATTGATCATTGATACTCAAAATCCGTCTCATGAGAATATTTTGGATTGTGGTTATGTCCAAGAGACATCGTTGGGGGACGCCTCAATGTTAGAACCAATTCCTGAGAATATAGAGATCTCTACGAACTACACTAGTGTACATGAGGACGTGGAATTATTGAGACCAATGACATCGAACCTTACTCCGTTGAAGAATGCCAACGTAGAGAAAATTGGCCTAAATTGAAAGATGCGATCCAGGTTGAATTGGATTCACTAACGAAGATGAAAGATTTCGGGTCTGAGATGCCAACACCTCCTAACATAAAACTTGTTGACATTAATAGGTCTTCGTTAGATAGCGTGACGAGAAAAAGAGATGGTAATCTCACCTTATGGCGCAAGGTTTCTCACAACGCCCTGGAATCGAATACGAGAAGACATATTCTCTCGTAATGGATGTCATTGCACTCCACTACCTTGTCAGTTTGGTAGTTTCCAAATAACTGAAAATGCAGCTTACAAATGTGGTCACTACGTACGTATCTTTGTGGGGATCTAGATACAGAATATAATGAAGGTTCTTGTGAACTTCATTTACCCAAGTCAAGTGGCTCTAGACCACGGAGCACGTTTGCAACGAGGTTGAAACGCTCACTAAAGTGACTACTTGATTGGGAAGGGATATGATGAACTATGCCCACGCGTTTCCATGACAAGTTCCGGATTTGCAATTGTCGCGGTTTATGTTGATAAACATAATTGGAACCCTTGTGAGTTAAGGAAAACCGCTGAACACCTGAAATCCGAGTTTGAGAGGAAGGACCTTGGGAGAACACGGTTTTGTATACCGCGTCAATAGATGCTTAGGCATTTTGATAAAGTCAAAGATGCACTCACATGGTCGTCCGTAGTCTTGGCCCTAAAAGGGATCCGTTTCGTCCCAGGGATGATGACGAAGACGTGTTAATAGCAGAATGATAGGAGCATTTTAAAGTGGTATTTTAATAGTTAATTCCT
Organism: Rosa rugosa; assembly: GCF_958449725.1. NCBI lineage: Eukaryota > Viridiplantae > Streptophyta > Magnoliopsida > Rosales > Rosaceae > Rosa > Rosa rugosa. The sequence continues at coordinate 22,699,292 of NC_084824.1, read as the reverse complement.
CACATTTTGCTTAGTTAATTCCTTAACGAATCGATTTTTAACTCAATTTCTATTTTCTTAGGTACATTGGAGTAAATGATGGTGAAATGAGCATTAGGTCCACACTTACCTATAAATGGTGGAGAAAAATGGAAATGTACTAAAATGTCAATTTTACACATTTTCCTACTCCGGCTAGGAGAAACCAAGCCAAGCAAGGAAGAAGGAGCGGCCGCCTGAACAAATGAACTCTAAATGAGCTGAAACTTTCCAGATCCATTCTAGACATCCTAAGGATCATTTCTTATGAAGAGTGCCAGAGCTATTTTTGAGTGGAAGGCCTTCAAACAGTCAGCCCAATTTCCTGCAGAAGCAAAACTGGAAAACTGGACCCGTAAGGAGTCCAGCAGAGATTCTGGCCCAAAGGCATGGAAATAAATTCTGAAATTTTACCAAAATGATCTACACTCATGGTAGATCATTTCATATGAAGAAGTCACGAGCCAAATCTGAAGTCCTGTTGGAGAAATAATTGAAGGAATAAAGGGGCAGAAACTGATCTAAAAACAGCTCAACACCACATGTTCAAGTTTCCTACCCACATGAAGAAAGCTAGATGCTTTTCTCTTTTTCCTTGGATATATTTTTCTGCTCCAATAGATCATCATCACTTCCATACTTCTGCACCTTCATGCCTTGCTTTCATTTCATCATTACTCCATCTTTTCCATATTTTACAAACCACTTTCATTATTTTTCTTCCATTTATCATTTCACTCTTCTTTTTCTTCCCTATATAAACACCTTCTCCTCTCACTCTAACGACATTCCTTCATCCATTCCATCTTCTTTGTCTCTCCATTTCCTTTCCATTTTCCTTTCCAACATCCTCTAGGGCAAGCCACGAAGTTCAAGCAAGGCCAAGGAAGAGAAGAACCAAGCCGTGAGCATCATCATCCATCCTCCACCTTTGAAGCTTGCTTTCGAGTCTCAAAGGATTCAACGTTATTCACCCATCTTCATCTTCCATCCACGGTGTAATTCGACCTCTACTTTGTAACCTTTGCTTTGTATTTCGTTGGTTTTGCCTTAGTTGACATATATGTTTGAACAATTGTTAATTTCTGGAATTTTATGATTAATTGAGAATTTTCAAATTCATATATTGTGATTCGAGAGTTGCTTATGTGGGTTTGTTTAATTAAATTTGCATTATGGATAACTTTTGTATTTTAATCTTATGTGGTTGCAAACACTTAGGGTTTCGATATAATTGGTGCTAGGTTTAAGAACATGAAATCGACTTTTCGTTTTGTGTAAACTTGAATCAAAGTAGTAAAGGTTTTGTACAAAGATCGAATTTAATTAAAGAGAATTGCAATTAGGTGGACTTTTCCATACTAAGTTGTACACTTGAGTTGATAGCCTTTCTCTATGTGTAATGCGTTAAACATGACATGATTGACTAGCTTTCTAGGGTTTGATTGCATGTTTGATAGGATTAATCTAGGTGCTTTCGCTTAGGTTAATTAGCATTGAAAAGTAAAAAATGGGAATTCATTTGCTTTCGAATGTTTCACATGATCAACTCCTTTCTCATGACTTAGATGAACAATATTAGGGTTTGAATCAATTTTAATCATAAGTTTCGGTTTTGATCTTTGTTCTCTCATTCCATTCGTTTAATTATGTTTATGTGTTTTATTTGTTTTCTTAACTTAGTTTATTTTCGAATCCAAAAATCCAAAACTCCCCCTTTTTCGTAAATATGTTTATACTTGTGAATATCTTTGTGATTATATTACTTTGTTTTAATTTTAATTGTTTAATTGTTTGACAATGACAGGTGTACCCTCAATCCCCGGAATAGAACGATCCCTATTTGCTTATACTACTAACGATGTTTTCAGGGTTAAATTATGCGCTTGCTTTGAGCGTATCAATTTTTGGCGCCGTTGCCAGGGAATTGAAAAATCACTTGTTTTTGTTTATAATTATTGTATATAAACTGTTTGAAACTTAGTTAATTAATTACTTAGGTTGTTTTTTTATATTGTTGAACACGAGTTTTAATTGTAAGTTGTAAATTGAATGGAATAGGTGAAGTCGTGTTTATTAATATTGGCCTAAACCCCTTATTGGTACCTAGTTCAGGTCCCTTAAGGTTTAGGGCGGCCTTTATTAACATTCATTGAACTGTCTAACACACTTAGGACCTTTTACATCCTAGTAAGAATATCCTATGTGAGATGGTGTCTAGGAAGGGGACAACGTTCATGACGGGTTTTTGGATCCAGAAGTGCTTATAAATGGGCCTAGCTCATGCCAAAATGGATTTTTCCTCTTGTGTTCGCCCTCCCCTACCTGGCCATTTCAGTAAGGTTGCCCAACGGATGTAGGAGGGACTTTGTGTCTAGGCGACTATACTTGGGCCGCATGTCCACTTGATTTACCGCTTGGAATTAGATTTGATATCAATAATATTTATGACAAAAGAAAATGTAACAAAATGTTGTGATACACTAAGGTAAAAAAAAAAAAAAAAAAAAAAACATTTGTGTAAATATTTTTCATGTTTTTTTTTTACTCACTTGTGTACCTAACTTGTGTCTTGTGTACAAAATACTTGTTAATTATACTTGTAGTTTGTAATTCATAGTTACTTGTTTATATTTTTTTTGTATTTCTTTGTTAATATTAAGTTACTAACTTTATTTAATGTAGGTACCGTCTGACTGCAAGACGTAAAATACAAGCGCTGCTTGGGAGGCAACCCAATTCAGAATATAATCAGATTTGCTTTCTCTTCCCCTTTTACTCCTCCATTTTCTTTTTGTTTTAGTAGTTATTTTCGTAAATTTCATCCCTATATGCTTACTTATTTCATTGCATGCTTTTAATTGATTACATTGAGGATAATGCAATATTTAAGTGTGGGGGAAGGGATTTATATTTTTGTCTTTCATTTTGAATCCTATAAATATTTTTGTCTTTCATTTTGAGTCCTATAAATATTTTTGAGTCCTATATTTAAAAAAAAAAAAAAAAAAAAAAATAATAATAATAATAATAAAAAAATAAAAAATAATAATAATAATAATAATAAAATAAAAAAAAATAATAATAATAAATAAAATAATAATAATAATAAAAAATAATAATAATAATAATAAATAAAAAAAATGCATTCATTCAGTCTTATTAAATTCAGCTATTTACAAAAAAAAAAAAAAAAAAAAAAATAATAATAATAATAATAATAATACTCTATACTAAGCCATGTCTGCATCTCTGTAGGAGTTGAGGCTGAGCTCAAGGGAAATGTGAGAGCCACCGCCATAACCGCTACCTCTCTCGGAAGTAGTCTTCATGATGCCCAAGATGTCCTCACCATGCATGGGGAATAGTGGAAGGGTTTCAATCTCTTGGTGATCTCCTCCTCGTTGTTGCAGGGATGTTTGTCCTCCTGTTGTGCCAAAAGAGTTGTACTGGTATTAGTGTTGAAGTGTGAGGAAGAATATGAAACAAAATTTAAATCAAGAAATCCTTCATTACCAGTAGAATCGGTGGAACCAAAGTTGAGATTAATGGATCTACCATCATCAGTAGAACTAGTGGACCCAAAATTGATGTCAATGGATCCACCAGCTGGCCCAAAATTGATGTCGATGGATCCACCAGCACCAGTAGAACCAGTGGACCCAAAATTGAGATCAATGGATCCACCAGTACCAGGAGAACTAGTTCCCATGGGCACTTGAGCAGCCTGATTGCACCTCTTCATCTGCTTCTCTCGAGCCCTGACATTCTGGAACCAAAAATAAATGTTCTTGCCCTCAACATGTCCATACTGGTTCAGCTGGAGACAGATCTCGTGAATGTGCTCTGTAGTTGGGCACTTAACTCCCTTGTCGTAGTAAAGATCCTTGAGGATCCTTATTTGATCTGGAGTAGGAACCCACCTGGCACGGCTTCGCCAGAAATCTGTGTTGGCACTACTCCCGGCTGCTTGGTTGTTTCCTCCATCCTCGATTTGTTGCTGGGTTTGTAGCTCCATCAGTTGCAGAGTTCGTGGTTCCATGGTAATGGGTTGAGGGGATGTGAAGATCGAAGAGTAAAGTTGTCGAGTGTTTGAAGGAGTTGTTGTTAAAGGGATTAAGGATGATGATGGTGTGTTGGAGATCTGAAAGTTCAGAGGAAAGATGGGATTGAATCAACTAGATGGGAGAGAAGATCAGAAGAGAAGGATTGAATCGAAGAAGAAATATTTTGAGTTTTGAAAGAAGAGGAAAGCTGAAGAATTGGGAGAGAGGGGCTGGAACTCAGGAGAGATTTTCGTTCCTTTGGAGTGAACAGTTGCGCCCTCAGAATGCACCTATTTATAGAGCGAGGTGAGCAGATCTCCACCGTTGGATGGACGATTCCTGTGATTCATTCTACGCGTTGGATTAAAGTCGCCCTGAAACCCGGAAAAGTTGTTGGCGCGTGGAGAGCGTGTAAGGGGACCGAGGGAATCTCGAGGCGCTGTGGCAGACAGCTGTAGCCGAAAGCAGATTTGACTGCCGTAAATCACGGAAGGGATAAGCCGTGACACAAGTGGGCCGTACTTAGGCCTGTCTCGGATCAAGGCATCACTGTAGCTGTGGGTGGAGGCCTGATGGGCCGAGTTTCAGAAACAGTTTTGGACATGATGGGCTGAGTTTCTGAAACAGTTTTGGATGAGTTGGGCCGGATTTCTGTAACAGTTTTGGATACGTTGGGCTGGGTTTCTGCAACAGTCTTGGATGTTTTGTGCCGAATTGTTGAAACAGTTGAAACAGTTGGTTTAAATAAAAGGATTGGTATGGATAATAACGTGAGCAGCCGTGCTCGAGTGGTTGAGTGTAAAGTTCGTGTACAAGAGGTCTGAGGTTCGAACCTCGCCTCTCGTTTATTTTTATTATGTTCGTTTATGACATAATAAGTATAAAATTTGTACACATTATATTAAGCACAGCTTGTGCTCCAGTGGTTGGGGACAAAGGTTTCGTGCAGCAGGTTAAGGTTTCGAACCTTGCCTCCCCCGTTTTTTTTTTATTTATGTCACTCCATCAGAACCCTCCTCCGAAGGCTGAAACCAGCAAGAAGGCTGCCACTCGCCCGCATACCGCTCGTCCAAAGGAGTAAATGGAGGTACAAGTCTAGGCTGAAAGACTTTAAACATTAAGCGCTGCATGGGAGGCAACCCATTTCAACCGTAGCTGTGGAGGAGCCATCAACGCAGATTTGCTCTCTTAAACTCTATCTCCTCTATTACTATTTTCTGATTGTATCTTTGTTATTTGCGTTTTTAGTTTTTGTTTTTAGGTTTTCTTGAGTTAATCATTCCATTCACATGATAATTGTTCATTGCATGCTCTAACTTGTTTAACATTGAGGACAATGTATGATTTAAGTGTGGGGGGAAGGATTAATGCTTGTAGTTAGTTTTTGTCATAAAAAGAAAACAAAATAAAAAATCAGAAAAATCAGAAAATTAAAAAAATTAAATTTAAAAAAAAAAAAAAAAAAAATCGTTAACTTTGTTTTAGGTTTTATATTCATGTTTTGGTTTTTGTTTATCTTTGTTCTTTAGTTTGTTTGTTTTGTTTGTTTGTTGTTAGAGTCAAAATGAATTTTGGGTAAATATCTTCTTCATCGTAGGCGCATCCAATGGGATGTGATGTCTAAAGGTCTAGTTTGGATATGAGAAGTGCTGACAAAGGGTCTCGTCCCCTGTAAATCAAGTGAGCTGAGCTCCGCCAAAATCGTTCCTCTCTTCACCTGGTCATGTTCCAAAGGAGTTACCGAAAGGAGAAGAGAAATATCCCTAAGTCCAAAACGTTTTTTTTCTTGTATGTTGCATCACTTTATGTGTTGTTCTTGTTTTTGTTTTGTTTTGAGTCTTAGGATGCCTTTCAAACTGTCTGGGATGATTCTATATCTCTGAAATCATGACTAAAAGAGGATCACAACATTGAGATGATTTTAACATGGTATTCTTTGGTTAATTGAGATATATGAAAAATGTATGCACTTGTAGTGGATATGGATTGCATGACCTTGGTACAGAATATGAGCATGTTAAGATGAGTTGTGATTCATAAAATCCATGTGAGATAATTGAACCATGTCCCTTTTTCTTGGAGTGAAATGAAAAATATATTCTTAATTTCTTGGCGATGTTTTGATGATCTCATTATTCTTTCATCTTGATTGACTGCTTGCCATAGATTAAGTTTAATTGACTAGAGAATGCTAGAATTCGCTCTTGTGCTTGTTGAGACGTGATATCAATACATGGCCCTGATTCTGGAAGGGATAGAGGTTCTCTAGGAATTACCACCATTGCTAAATAAACTTGTGTCCCCATTTGTGCCCGTCGTGGGACCCCCCTAGATAAACCCCTTTGAGCCTACATTAAGCCTTTTCTTTCATCACCCTAAAAATCCTTAACCCCTGAACCTTAGTATAGTGATAATCCTACCCTTTGTTCTAAAAACTTAGTGGAGCTATCTTTTGAGACATACTACATGGGTTTGGTGCTAAGGATGAAGATTGAGAAGAGGTGAAAGTTCAAGTGTGGGGATAGACTTGTCCATAAAGAAAAAGATATGTTGAAGCCGTGAAAAAATGAAAAGAAAAGAGAAAAATTGTGTACGGCTAAAAAGAAAAAGAAAGAAAAAAAAAATATATGTTTATGGACTTTCATCCCCCATACTTAGTGATTTTGGAGTTTGCTTTGAATTGAAGGCCCACTACAGAAAAATTTGACCTTTGTCCATTTCACTAGAGTTCAAAGGAAGTTTAGAAGGAAGGTTGGGCCCAACATGAAGACATTAGCCCTTTTATTTTTACCTCTATGGGTGTGGCATTTTGAGTTGGTGGATTTCTAGAAGTCTCTCTACATCTGCATGAGCTCTGCTAGGTTTTTAGGATACTTTGACATTCCATACCTTTCATTTCTGAAAACTTTGAGCCTTAGCCCCATTACAACCCTTTGAGAAGACCTTCTTGATCCTTAAGATGGGACAGCCTTTGATGTGGAGATGAGTTACAAGAGTTGAACCTATGGCTTGGGTCCATTCGTGCAAGTAGTTGATATCCTTCATGAGATCTTTTGAAAAAAAAATTATATTCACAAAGTGCTTTTCGTTTCTTATATATGTGAGCTATTTGACTGCCTTAAAATATGTTCTCTCACATATAAATGAGTGATTATAAGCTTTTAAGCATTGCCTTGATCTGAGAGAAGAAAGAGTGGATATACCTTGTGAGGATATGAATCATACTTGTCTGAAGCATGCTAAGCTAAACCCCATCACCATTGTTACAACCAAGTCCTACTTGTGTATGTGTGGATCATATGTTTTAATTAACTCTCGAATGCTTAACATTGATTCTTGGTTGAGTGCTAATCTTGGTGTTGTGAAAGTAAGAGATTTCTGAGTCAATATGTTAAAGGGCAATAGAGGTCTTTGTGATGTCAACATCTTGGTCTTTGTCTTTGAATTTACTCTTTTATGTGTGACATTTTTTTTTTTCTTTGTGTTTTGCTTTGTGTTTTACGTTTTTGGTTTCTTTGAGTCTTTGTGTTTTTGTTTCCATACTTAGTCATTTTTTTTCGTTGGTTTCTTTGTTTTGTGTCATAGTCTTTTTGGTTTGTTAGTTTTTGATTTTGCTAAGGGACTAGCAAAAGCTAAGTGTGGGGGAATTTGATAGGAGCATTTTAAAGTGGTATTTTAATAGTTAATTCCTCACATTTTGCTTAGTTAATTCCTTAACGAATCGATTTTTAACTCAATTTCTATTTTCTTAGGTACATTGGAGTAAATGATGGTGAAATGAGCATTAGGTCCACACTTACCTATAAATGGTGGAGAAAAATGGAAATGTACTAAAATGTCAATTTTACACATTTTCCTACTCCGGCTAGGAGAAACCAAGCCAAGCAAGGAAGAAGGAGCGGCCGCCTGAACAAATGAACTCTAAATGAGCTGAAACTTTCCAGATCCATTCTAGACATCCTAAGGATCATTTCTTATGAAGAGTACCAGAGCTAGTTTTGAGTGGAAGGCCTTCAAACAGTCAGCCCAATTTCCTGCAGAAGCAAAACTGGAAAACTGGACCCGTAAGGAGTCCAGCAGAGATTCTGGCCCAAAGGCATGGAAATAAATTCTGAAATTTTACCAAAATGATCTACACTCATGGTAGATCATTTCATATGAAGAAGTCACGAGCCAAATCTGAAGTCCTGTTGGAGAAATAATTGAAGGAATAAAGGGGCAGAAACTGATCTAAAAACAGCTCAACACCACATGTTCAAGTTTCCTACCCACATGAAGAAAGCTAGATGCTTTTCTCTTTTTCCTTGGATATATTTTTCTGCTCCAATAGATCATCATCACTTCCATACTTCTGCACCTTCATGCCTTGCTTTCATTTCATCATTACTCCATCTTTTCCATATTTTACAAACCACTTTCATTATTTTTCTTCCATTTATCATTTCACTCTTCTTTTTCTTCCCTATATAAACACCTTCTCCTCTCACTCTAACGACATTCCTTCATCCATTCCATCTTCTTTGTCTCTCCATTTCCTTTCCATTTTCCTTTCCAACATCCTCTAGGGCAAGCCACGAAGTTCAAGCAAGGCCAAGGAAGAGAAGAACCAAGCCGTGAGCATCATCATCCATCCTCCACCTTTGAAGCTTGCTTTCGAGTCTCAAAGGATTCAACGTTATTCACCCATCTTCATCTTCCATCCACGGTGTAATTCAACCTCTACTTTGTAACCTTTGCTTTGTATTTCGTTGGTTTTGCCTTAGTTGACATATATGTTTGAACAATTGTTAATTTCTGGAATTTTATGATTAATTGAGAATTTTCAGATTCATATATTGTGATTCGAGAGTTGCTTATGTGGGTTTGTTTAATTAAATTTGCATTATGGATAACTTTTGTATTTTAATCTTATGTGGTTGCAAACACTTAGGGTTTCGATATAATTGGTGCTAGGTTTAAGAACATGAAATCGACTTTTCGTTTTGTGTGAACTTGAATCAAAGTAGTAAAGGTTTTGTACAAAGATCGAATTTAATTAAAGAGAATTGCAATTAGGTGGACTTTTCCATACTAAGTTGTACACTTGAGTTGATAGCCTTTCTCTATGTGTAATGCGTTAAACATGACATGATTGACTAGCTTTCTAGGGTTTGATTGCATGTTTGATAGGATTAATCTAGGTGCTTTCGCTTAGGTTAATTAGCATTGAAAAGTAAAAAATGGGAATTCATTTGCTTTCGAATGTTTCACATGATCAACTCCTTTCTCATGACTTAGATGAACAATATTAGGGTTTGAATCAATTTTAATCATAAGTTTCGGTTTTGATCTTTGTTCTCTCATTCCATTCGTTTAATTATGTTTATGTGTTTTATTTGTTTTCTTAACTTAGTTTATTTTCGAATCCAAAAATCCAAAACTCCCCCTTTTTCGTAAATATGTTTATACTTGTGAATATCTTTGTGATTATATTACTTTGTTTTAATTTTAATTGTTTAATTGTTTGACAATGACAGGTGTACCCTCAATCCCCGGAATAGAACGATCCCTATTTGCTTATACTACTAACGATGTTTTCAGGGTTAAATTATGCGCTTGCTTTGAGCGTATCACAGAAGTGCTTACTTATGTACAATAGGCGCATTATTGTACTTAGCACAATACAAGACCGGACACCTCAATTATTATGAACTTGTTGGCTAGATATAGCCCCGCGCCAACGCAAAACCATTGGATTGGCATAAAGACAATCCTTCGATACTTGAGAGGTACGATTGATATGGGCTTGTTCTATCCCTACAGAGAGAAAAGAAATAACGGAAGTGTGGGATCGGACTCCACAAGGCAAAACGCCACCTTCCGTGCTCCTCCTCCCCTCCATCAAAATGACAACGGTGTCTTGATGGGTTTTGCTGATGCAGGGTATCTCTTTGACCCTCACAAATGTCGCTCCCAAACGGGTTATGTCTTTACCATGGGAAGCACTGCGATATCTTGGAGGTCTACAAAACATACCCTTGTTGCTACTTCCTCAAATCATGCAGATATTATTGCTCTACATGAAGCTGTGCGAGAATGCATATGGCTAAGGTCTATAGTTAGACATATTCGAGGAACTTGTGGTTTGAAGTCTACCACAGATGAACCTACATGCATTTATGAGGATAATGCAGCTTGTATTGGACAAATGAAATTAGGTTTCATCAAGGGCGACAACACCAAGCATATATCGCCTAAGTTCTTTTACAACCAGCAACAACAGGCACTTCTAAATATTGAAGTGAACCAAATCCGATCTGAGGATAATGTAGCGGACTTATTTACTAAGTCGTTACCAAAACCCACCTTCGAGAAACATGTGAAGAGCATCGGATTAAGGAAGTTATCCGAACTCCCATGATTGTAGCAATCAGGGGGAGACATGGACATCAGGGGGAGGTATGATGTCTACATGTTAGATCTCGAAGAGTGAAGGACGTGTTGTGCTCTTTTTGTCCTTCGACCAGGGTTATTTTTGTCCCACATGGTTTTTGTTACCTGGCAAGGTTTTTAACGAGACAACAATCAAAGCGTCATCACCAAGTTTGAGCGGCACAAGGGGGAGTGTTGAAGGATGTCGACATAATGTGTGCCTCTACAAACTAGGGTTTAGAGTTGTAATAGGAAAGTGTTCTAGGTATTCAATTGTATTCAGATTCTATTACCTATTGTGTACCTTGTAACTCCCTATATAAAGTAGGCCTGGCCCTGGTACGGTTACCGGGTTTTTGTGGCTGAGCCGACTACCGACCGGAACATGTCGGTTTCGCCAAATGTGTTGTCGTAGCCGTGCCGGAGCTTTTGGTTACCGCTTTCAACGGTTGGTTTTGGCCGGTATTTAAAAATTCCGATCGTCGGAATTTGGAGAACTGCTGAGATAAAATCCGGCGAAGGAGATGAGGATTGCAGTATGAGGAGGAAGAAGAAACAGAAAGAAGGAAGAGTACAGAGGTGGAAGAATAGAGAAAAGAAGAAAAATGATGAGAAAATGGAGGAAGAAGAACAAGAATATGAGAAGAACAAAAGTCAGAAATGAGAGAGAGAGAGAGAGAGTGTAGAAAGAGAAAAAACAGAGGAGGAAGAGACTGAGAAAGAATGAAGAAGAGAGAGAATCATTCAATCATACTTGTCTCGAAGTAGAAGACAAGAAAGAGTTTTTAATTTTCTGTTTTCTGTTTTCTGATTCAAGTATATTTGTTTATTTATGCGCAACCATTAACATGCAAGCTGGTGGCCTAGTGGTAAGTGGCTCGAGTTTGTAGCAAGAGTGTCAAAGGTTCGATCCTTGGCAGGCGCATGAGGGTAGTGTTTTTTGGAATTAAACCCAGAAATATCTATCTCGGCTGGTTCGGTATCACCGAACCTATGCAATTGGCTGTACCACTACCGAGCCGAAAACGTTGCTCCGGTACGGTAGTACCGTACCGCACCTCCGGCTACCACTTCCTTCGGCGCCGATGGAGGCGGTTCGGCCGGTTTCCGGCTGGTTTCGGCAGGTCCGGCATTTTCAGTCACCCCTAATATAAAGGGCTCATATTATCAATAATAAACACAATTACAATTCTCCTGCAACAAAAAAAAAAAAAAAAATTGTTTCATGCAACTTACTGAACTTCAGAAGATGGGTGGACTTAAAAATCTAGAAACGAATAATATTCTACCCGCAAAAATATTTGAAAACCAGTAAAGCTAGCATTTGTGCAAGCTAGGGGTGTGGTTTGTTTAGTGTTGTTGGGTTTTGCTAACGTAACGGTGTGTGAGTGGTGAATTGGTTATGTGGGTTGGCGGGTTCATTGCTTAGGCATTGAACTGTCAGCGCATGCTCCACGTCAGTGATGCATTGTTGGTGTCGAAAAATTCCGTTGAGGAGTTTGACTCACCAATGAATGCGGACTGGAGCGGGAGCTGACCGGGAACAATCGAGAAGCTTCCCTCGAGCGTTGACTCGAAGTTTGACCGTCGGCTCGAGGAGGAGGGGGGTACCTGCAGAAAACCCTCCGATGCCTAAGTTAGTACGTTTCTTAGTAGTGGAGTAGAAATAGTCGGAATCAGATGTTTTACCTTGACGTTGAGCAACCTATTTATAGGTGTACTTTGGCGTGGGCTACAAGTAATCTTGCACAACAAGCTGTAGTGACTTGAGCGGCACACCACCTTTAAGACCGTATTCACTCCTGCAATAACCGTCACTTATTGGCGGCCATGATTGTCATACTGAATGTCGCATTTATCGTCGCTGTTACGGCTACATTAACTGTTGTATTTACTGCTGCCATTACTTCTCCTTAATTGCCTTGATTGTAGGATCAGATTCGTTGACCACCCCCACAATGCCCCCAAATTTTCTCTTTGGACATTTGTCCAAAGAGGAAATTTCCCAAAATCTGGACTTCCTCTCTGGACACCCATGCTTCTCCCTTGGACACCCATTGTGGAAACCATCTCCAAAGAAGGCCTCAGATTTCACCAGCCCAACCTCTAAGCCTATGTCAAATCACACCTAGCTCGACCCAGGCCCAATTTTCGTTTTCTTCTTTTTTCCTTTTTTTTTTTTTTTTTTTTTTTTTTTTTTGAAACGGGTTAGACCCGACCCGATTACCCCACCCCCAGGCCTGAGTTCATCCCGACCCGGATAGGTCCCCGACCCTGTTTTGCCTCCATTTCCGCCGCGGCCCAAGCCGGCCTCCTTCCGACCCGGATCCGGCATGATTCCGGCCGGATTTTCCGACTCCTTGTTGCTGCGAGAATCTCTGGATTCTCCTTTGATCACATCATGATTTATCGCTGCATTACCCCTATAAAGAAGATCCCAATTTCAGTTGGTTCCTCACACCATCTTCGACTTCGCCGGCGACGCCTACTCTTGACCCCAGCTGCTCGATCTCGGCTCGCCTACACCCCGATCGGCCCCAGACCTGTGCGGCCCAGCCTCGTCGCCGTGCTACCGTTCCAGCCCGCAGTCGGGTCTTAGCACCACTTTGCCCGGCCTCCAGCCCCGCGCGATCCGGCCACGGCCCTAGCACCGCACGATCCGGCCACGGCCCTAGCAGTGCACGACCCATCCTTGGTGCAGCAGACCCACGTCGCCCCAGGCCCTGGTCGGTGCTCCTGAGTTTCGCCGGCGACTCCCCCGCCGGTCAGCCTCCCTCACCTGTCCGTGCCCCCTAGCTCGAACCCGACCTGGTACTTCTCTTTTCTTTGTCTTCTGTTTCTTCCTTTTTATTTCTTTTATTTCATTTTATTTGATTTTATCTTATGATATATGATACATATATTTCCCTTCTTTTGCACGTTTATGCGTAGGAACATTAACTACCTTTTTGTTCTTCGTAGTTTCTGCCTCCCGCACCCATGGTTCGCATCAAGCACACTGATTCAGCAAAAATCCAAAAGAAAACTCCAGAAAGAGTTGAGGAGTCCGTGCCTTGGAAACCGACGGATCGCGACATCGAAAAGTACATCGAGGAGTACTCCATACCGAAATCTGTTAAGCTCTTGCCTGTTCCTGCGGACGCCGATATTTACACTTGCCCGTTGGTACCTTTATTTTATCTCCTCAGCACCTGAGATTTATCAGGTTTCCCGTACACCCCGTCTTCCAACTCATGTGGGCCGTACTTGGTTTGCACCCACTTCAACTTAATCCGCATGCTTATCTTCTTCTATCTGCATTTTTAATCATGGGTTGGAAGTGGGGGGTTTCCTTAGGACTTTCAGATTTTCTTTATCTGTACAATTGTGCCAGGATTGGTAAACTCAGATATTTTAACTTTACTCCATATCCGAAGATGAAGGTGTTCGGGGGTTTATCCAATAACTATCGAGGATGGAAATCCAGGGCCTTGTTGATCACTGGTGGATGGCGCTCCCCTGAGCTAGATCTTTTGCCCCCGAGAGCGTTCGCAGACGACCTTGGTACGTATCTTTACCGTTTTCTCCCCGTACTTAATTCCCTCTACGGTGCCTGCCGATAAACTTTCACTCGTTTTTTTGTTTCAATCGCAGCTTACAAACTCTCTCAAGCCAAGGTCAATCTTCCCCCCAGCCGTATTGCGTGGTTAGAAAATCACCTTGTGCAAAGAAAGTGGTTTCCTTCTCAGTTTATAACTCGTGAGAATCTTCTCGAGGCCGCATCCAACCGCCCATCAGCTTTATTTGGCCGCTACCAAGAATATATCGACCATGCGCTCTCTGGGAAGGAACTAGCGCTTCATGTTGTACAGATTGAGGACAATTTCTACATATCCGACGAGTGCGAATCACTATTTGCTGAGTATCTCGAAGTCAAGGACACCTTTCGTTTAATAGTTCCTTGTTCGGCTGTGGTCACTGTCGAGGGGGATGAAGCAGGAGAAAGCCTTGAAGTAGAGGAAGGAGGGTCCCAGGATAACGTTTCGGATGAAGGAGTTTCGTCTTGTTCGGTATGGGAGCTACCTCAATCGGTTCCTCCTCCTCGGAAGGTGAGAAAACGTAAGGTCGGAGATCTCGTAGCTGGCGATGGCCCATCCCATTCCTCTCGAGTGGAACCGGTTCGAGACATTTCGTTGCATTCTCCGCTGCGGAGGGCTCATCTTACTCCGCCACCCGTGCTAGCTACCATCTCTCATCCGTCCCCTCGAAGCGCCCCTGCGTCCTCGACGACCCAGTCGGTCATGATGCCTCCTCCTCCACCCAAAGTCCTAGAATTAAGTTTCAAGAAACGCGACAACTCCTATGTTCTGGCAGGAGAATCCTTGTTCGCCAATGGTCCGGCCGCGTCAGCGGTAGCCAGTGCCTTTGCATCACTGAGCCCCAATTCAGAACTGCTTCCTAAGAGTCCTACGGAGCTTTACAATGACATGTGCGCTTCTCAGCTAGATGTGAGTACTTTTTCCTTTTTCCCCTTACTTTCTCCTTGACGCAAATGACTTTTGTTCTATTCATTTAGTTCTTTCCTTCCTGTACAGGCCCTCATGGCGTCCCACCATTTCCTACGCAGCCTTGACGCCTTCCAGTTGAAGCAACAACAACAATTGGACGAGGCGAGTCGCCAACTCAAATCCCAGGAAGAGGAGCTTAACGAACAGATGAAAACAATGGTGGACCTAAGTCACCTCCTCGAGGACAAAGATCGTCAGATATCGACATTGAAAGCCGACTTGGACTTAGTAACTCGGAGCAAGGAGGAGGAGTTCGAGAGAGGGGCTGCTCAGATGAAGCGCGTATCAGCCAAAAATTTTCGGCTGGGGTGGAATCAAGCCTTGACCAGAGAGGAGGACAGGTGCTATGTTGGCCCCGACGAATTCGACCGTTACTACGGATTTGCCCCTATGTGCTACTCTCCCATTCGAGGCATGTTTCCTGGGGACGTCCCCTCACCAGCATCCAGCGCTTCGGAGGGGCATGACCATGGGGGTGAGGAAGTGTCCTCTACCCCTCGATCTAAATGAATGTCCGAAAGGACAAGTGTTGCTTTCATTTGCTCCTTTGCTCCGCATTCTGAGTTCCTCATCTTTCTTTCTCGTAGTCTTGTCTTTCTCGTAGTCTTGTCGCTCTTACCCTTGTTGGATTCCTCCTTCGGGATTGTCCCAACTACTGATATTTGTAATGAGCCTTAATAAAACAGTAATACGTTTCTTTTGACATGCCTTCTTCATTATTGAGTACTTTTCTCTTCAATCGTCTTTGAACGATTGACACTATCGTTCCCTCGCTTATCCGCCTCCTCAAGCATTTACCAACATGCCTTAAACTACCAATCACATGTACTATCCTTGAGTGCTTTGCTTGATTGCTCCCTCGAGAGCTTGCCTGTTCACTCTACTTACCTTGAGTGCTTTGCTCGATTGCTCGCTCGAGAGCTTGCCTGTTCACTTTTTTGTCTCTTCGAGAATTCACCTCCTCGAGAGAAACTCATCTCCACGAGCCTTTGCTTTATTGAGAGTTTTTCGTTTTAAGAAAAGACTTGCTTCCTAAGAGGTTTTCCTCTTGAGAAAAACTTGCCTCCTCGAGAGTTCTCCTCTTCGAGCACGAAATTCGCCTCCTCAAGAGTTCTCCTCTTCGAGCACTGTTTTTAAATTCCCAACATGCCCCCTTGTTTTTCTTCTCTATGCGCGCAGTCGCTCAGGGAGAAAAACAAAACAAAACGCAATGTACTGGAGAATTGGAAACCAAACCTGGGTTACCAGCTGGCGATAGCTTATGGGAGTGCCCCCATGCTCTGAGGAGTCGACATCCTCTATCAATCTCGTAGTAGGGTGAGACACGCCGTCCCGCTTGGAGTATTACTGTAACTATCCTACTCGAGGAACCAGTCCTGAAGCATTAGGGCAACTGTCCTGCTCGAGGAACCAGGTCCTTCGTATCAAAGCAACTGTCCTGCTCGAGGAACTAGCTCCTACGACTCGACACAACTGTCCTGCTCGAGGAACCAGTTTTGAAGCAACAAGGCAGTTGTCCTGCTCGAGGAACCAGCTCCTATGAATCAACACAACTGTCCTGCTCGAGGAACCAGTTTCGAAGCAATACGGAAGCTGTCCTGCTCGAGGAACCAGCTCCTATGAACCAACACAACTGTCCTGCTCGAGGAACCAGTTTTGAAGCATCAAGGCAGCTGTCCTGCTCGAGGAACCAGCTCCTATGAATCAACACAACTGTCCTGCTCGAGGAACCAGTTTCGAAGCAATACGGAAGCTGTCCTGCTCGAGGAACCAGCTCCTATGAACCAACACAACTGTCCTGCTCGAGGAACCAGTTTTGAAGCATCAAGGCAGCTGTCCTGCTCGAGGAACCAGCTCCTATGAATCAACACAACTGTCCTGCTCGAGGAACCAGTTTCGAAGCAATACGGAAGCTGTCCTGCTCGAGGAACCAGCTCCTACGACTCGACACAACTGTCCTGCTCGAGGAACCAGTTTTGAAGCAACAAGGCAGCTGTCCTGCTCGAGGAACCAGCTCCTATGAATCAACACGACTGTCCTGCTCGAGGAACCAGTTCATGCAAATAAGATCAACCCACCCCCGCCCGCAGGGAGGGTGAGGCACGCCATCCCACCCCCGCCTGCAGCGAGGGTGTGGTCCATCATCCCACCCCCGCCCACAGCGAGGGGTGAGGCACGCCATCCCACCCCCGCCACCGGCGAGGGTGTGGTCCATCATCCCACCCCTGCCCACGGCAAGGGGTGAGGCACGCCATCCCACCCTCGCCGCCGGCGAGGGTGTGGTCCATCATCCCACCCCTGCCCACGGCAAGGGGTGAGGCACGCCATCCCACCCTCGCCGCCGGCGAGGGTGTGGTCCATCATCCCACCCCCGCCTGCAGCGAGGGTGAGTCACGCCATCTCACCCTCGCCGTCGGCGAGGGTGTGGTCCATCATCCCACCCCCGCCTGCAGCGAGGGTGAGGCACGCCATCCCACCCTCGCCTCCGGCGAGGGTGTGGCCCATGAGGTCGCCCGTGCTAATCGAGCAATAATTCTGTCACTTTGTCCATTGCCCTTAATCGCATTTCGACATGAATTGTAAACGAAAATTACAGGAGTATTGGCTAAATGCTGATCAGTGTTACCTGGGTTGATGCCCATTTGCTACTTTGTATAAAGACTCACCAATGTGCCTCTAGATTTCAGCTGCGAGCCCTCGAGGGCAGGCTCGGTTACACTCAGCGATCACTTTCCACAGCACGTGCTTCCTTAGAGCCCTCGAGGATTGGTCTGTACTGGCTCTACCAGTTATTCATCCAATAAGTGTGTCGCTTGCCCCCTCAGCGTGAGGTCTGCTTAAGCCTTTATCGGTGGTGCCGCTGGCGCCCGTGCTTATGACTGTGTTGGTTTGGCAAGCGCCGTCGTTGGCCTCGCCTCATCCGCAGCCGAGGTCGAGGTAAGTCCAAACTTTTGTCATCGACGTCGAGGTTGGCGCCGACGTCGAGTTTGATACCGAGGTCCAGGTAAGTCCAAACTTTTGTCACTTCGGGCTTGTATTCCATCACTCCCAGTCCTTAGTGACGGAAATGAGATTTCCAATGGTGCAGCTCCTGCCATCACTTTTTAGGGAAAAGTGCTTCCCACAGACGGCGCCACTTGTTGGTGTCGAAAAATTCCGTTGAGGAGTTTGACTCACCAATGAATGCGGACTGGAGCGGGAGCTGACCGGGAACAATCGAGAAGCTTCCCTCGAGCGTTGACTCGAAGTTTGACCGTCGGCTCGAGGAGGAGGGGGGTACCTGCAGAAAACCCTCCGATGCCTAAGTCAGTACGTTTCTTAGTAGTGGAGTAGAAATAGTCGGAATCAGATGTTTTACCTTGACGTTGAGCAACCTATTTATAGGTGTACTTTGGCGTGGGCTACAAGTAATCTTGCACAACAAGCTGTAGTGACTTGAGCGGCACACCACCTTTAAGACCGTATTCACTCCTGCAATAACCGTCACTTATTGGCGGCCATGATTGTCATACTGAATGTCGCATTTATCATCGCTGTTACGGCTACATTAACTGTTGTATTTACTGCTGCCATTACTTCTCCTTGATTGCCTTGATTGTAGGATCAGATTCGTTGACCACCCCCACATGCATCAAGAATTTCTTGTGCTTTGAACGGATAATTGTATTTGCTCCCTATTGTAAAGGAATGGTGCCTCTTGTTGATCCTTTCCTTTCCTAAGTCATCCGGTTAGGGGAATGACATCATAGTAGTGCCTGTGCCCCTTGCATTGGCATGCCTTTTGGTGTGCACCTTGCGACGGTTCCCAGGTTGCTGCTTGATGTCTCGGATACAGAACATTCAGTGGGCTTGGGGTCTTTGCACCCTTGACGTCCAATTTCAAGCGTTTTGTCGCTAGACACGTACGACTGCTGTGCTCGTTGCAGGGTCTCCCTGCGCGGTGCCAGCGTTGGCAAAGGAATGCTACCTGGTTGATCCTGCCAGTAGTCATATACTTGTCTCAAAGATTAAGCCATGCATGTGTAAGTATGAACTAATTCAAACTGTGAAACTGCGAATGGCTCATTAAATCAGTTATAGTTTGTTTGATGGTATCTACTACTCGGATAACCGTAGTAATTCTAGAGCTAATACATGCAACAAATCCCGACTTCTGGAAGGGATGCATTTATTAGATAAAAGGTCAACGCGGGCTCTGCCCGTTGTATTGATGATTCATGATAACTCGACGGATCGCACAGCCTTTGTACTATTTCTTAACAACTAGGCTCACTGTAGAGCCTGCACCTCACTCTAGTTTGTGGGTAAGTTGAACTGCTCATGGTGAGATCTCTTGCAAATCTAATCAACTTCATTTTTATTCATAGAAAAAAGAGTGTAGATCTTCCAACATCCACTGAAGAAGTTGGGATCATTTCAGATTCACAAGTCAAATTAATGAACAAGCCTGGAAAACCAGTTACAACTCGAGGATCAAATGCAATATTTCCAAATTTAAAGGTAAACCCTTCAACTTGAGGAGCACGGTCAGTTTAGATTCAGTGGTCAAAATTTGTAGCAGGGCACCTCAGGTCTCAAAGGTCATGCTTTCAGCTTCCCGTCTCACTGACTCAAACAGCACAGAGGAGAGATATCTCTCCCCAAAGCTTGGGAAAACCACCTACAATGTATTGATGTAGACAAAATTAGCAGTGAAACAAAAAAGGCACTGATGTGTGGGTGCGTGTGAGTTTATTCAGAGCGGGGGATAGCTAGGCTTATGACTACAAAGGGGCACTACGTGTCCCACAGAGACAACTCAAATTTGACAAGACTGATATTGCTTGGGTCGACGAAGACCACAACCTGCCCAATATTGCTTTACAATGTGGTCGTTAGGACTTAATTGTTGGCCTAGGGCTAGAAGAGAATGGACCCATCAGGCCAATGATGAAGTACTGTACTTACTGATAAAAATGCTTAAAAGTAATAAGCAATGTAATCCCCGAGGAGACGTGATCAGGGATTCGATTTTGTAAAAAACATTATGCTTAGATAATCCTAATTGAAAAATGCTAGGATAAGGTCAATCCAACTTACAACAATGAGCTTTCCAGCATTCTCTGGTCTCTTTGCAATCCTAACTGCAGCAGCGGCAGCAGCACCAGATGATATTCCCACCTGGAACACATAACCCCACTCGTGTAAGTGCAATAAAAGTTTAATGGAAAGTTAGAAACGCTGCAATACAATTACACTACTGATATATAAATATGGCAATGGCCTATAAGGACTTCAATGTTTATAGGTCAGGAACTTACAAGCAAACCTTCTTTTGTTGCAAGAAGCTTGGCAGTTTCAATTGCTTCATCACTTGATATCTGCAACACATGTCCGGTTTGATAAATGAAAAGCACTGAAGCAGTTTTGGTGTATATATAAAGGATAGCCATGCCCTGATCAACTTCCGAGGTCATGTAGAGTTGTCCTAGTGGTGCGGTCAGAAAAAGTATTTCAAACCTGCTATTGATGCATTTTGATGTGTACTACCAGTTTTTAAATTAAATAGTAGTTAGGCATGTATTAATATCACAAGCTGTCTATTTTCCTCTCTGTTTTTCACTTTTTCTTGAAGGAAGTTACAGTTATTCAAAACGAAAATTGGCATATGTTTACCTCAGATCACACAAACTATTGGTTATCGGGCACAATGTTTCTTGCTTTTTTTGAATGATTGAAAACAAAAATAACAAGGGAATGATATATGAAATGCACTTAAAAGCATGGAGCTATGAAAAACCTTTCAGCCTTACTTGAATGACTTCATCAATGATATTGACTTCCAAGACACCTGGGACAAAACCAGCACCTATTCCTTGGATCTTGTGTGGACCTTTACATTAGGACGAGCATAATGATAAACATCAGCAGCATATCAAATTTCGAATTACCATCTGTTATTTTAAGTAAAGCAACATTTGAGTTTTCACATAAGATAAAAACAGATAAATGCAAAATAAGAAATCCAGATTCAATGTCCAATATAATCACCGACTCAGCTAAAGTTATTCAAGAAGCTATATGAATGTATACACACACTTTAGGAAAGTCAAAATTATTTCCAGAGTATGGGGAAATCGTGTTTCCAAGCTTGAATCTAGAAGGACCATTGGTTAGAAATAATTTGTACTAAATAAATCAGCAGCCAGCTAAAATCAAAAGCTTGAGGCTAAAGTCTAAAGATTTACTGTATCAGTGACAAACTAAGCAGAAGATTTTTTATCAGAGCAGTAACTGCTCATCCCTTTGAGAAACTCCCATGTATGCTACAACTCTTCATGACAGCCCTGTCTCTATCAGAAATTATTACTTACACTGAAAAGCTTTTATTAACTTCTTGCATATCATTATGTTTATTCCTTAGTCTGTTAATCAATGCTTATAACCAGTAAGAGAACTTCAAATCATCTACTAGCTAAAAGAGTTCTTTCAGAATGATCCTTGTTGGTGCATCAATGCCAAAGAATATTAAATCATTGGGAAGGGGGCAGTATACAGAATCAAGATGCCAGATTATGCAAGGAATACAACATCAGAGAAGCAACGAGTATATAGCTCACCAGGCTTTCCTCCGGTTAGGACTGGACTCTCAACTGGTTCCACACCATACAGCTAACACGTAAAGAAGAAAAAACCAATAATTAAAAGAGCAACAACATAGTACAAAAGTTACAAGCTATTGTTCTGGTCTTCTTCAAAAGAAGTTCATTTTCACACAATTACTTGCTAACTTTGCAAAGTAAGCTAACCTTTACACTAGGGTTCTTCTCTTTAAGATATTTTCCTGCACCAGTTATAGTTCCACCTGTACCTATCCCAGAAACAAAAGCATCTACTTTCCCTCCAGTGCCTTCCCATATCTCCGGTCCAGTGGTTTCATAATGTACCTACAAGAACACAAATCACATGAATTTTTCCAAGAACAAGATACCCCATCCTGTTTTGGAAGTTGCAATAGATATGCCCTGGAATTGATCGAATACATACCTTTGGGTTGGCAGGATTCTCAAACTGCTGGAGCATGTAAGCATTAGGTGTCTTGGCCAATATCTCCTCAGCCTTCTGAACAGCCCCTTTCATGCCCTTTGCAGGGTCTGTGAGAACCAACTCAGCTCCGAAGGCTCGGAGGATGATTCTTCTTTCAAGACTCATTGAAGCAGGCATTGTAATGATAAGCCTGTACTGTTTAGCTGCCGCCATGAAAGCTAGCCCTATGCCAGTGTTACCACTTGTTGGCTCAATTAGGACACTCTTGAGCAAAACAGAGCAAACCAACAACCAGAATCAAAATCAAGGAAGATTTGTCAGCTCATAATCTCCATCAACTATCAATCTTAAATCATTCTTTCTAGCATCACTAGCATGCTCATAATGTAGCTGAAACAAACACATCATAACTTGCTCAAGATTCAGACTTATTAAGGGTTTGCAATTTTCAACACTTTTTCATGCAAAATTTCTTCACAAATAACACTTCCCTCATGTTATCAGCCGAAACATCACGTGATTAATGAATACTTACATCTTTTTCATCATCGGTAATTGATATAGAAGCATGATGGTAGGAGAAACCAAGCAGAGAATACAGAGAAGGCAGTTGCCTCATTATTCCAAGAAAATAACACTACCATCCAACAGATATCTATCAAACACTAACCTGCCCAGGTGTGATAAGGCCCTTTGCCTCAGCATCTGCAATCATACTATAACCAATTCTGCAGTACACAATGACATAGTCAGAAATAGTTGATCAAATCACTAAAGCACAACATTTTCAGGACATTGCTTCCCCAAAAAATGAGTAAGCATAGAAGAAAAAAAAAAAAAATATATATATATATATATATATATATATATATATATATATATATATATATATATATATATATATATATGACCCAGCAAAAAGACATGCAACAACAGCAGGCCTATACCTGTCTTTTACACTAGAGCAGGGCTCCATCATTTCCAATTTGGCAGCGATACGAGCAACACAACCCTCCACAATATGGTTCAGATACACCAATGGGGTTTTCCCAATCAACTATACACAATTACACAAAACTTATTACCATCATAACCATACCACTAAACACAGATACAAGTTACACAAAACCAGCAGGAACATACTTCAGTAACATCTTTAGCTATACCAGCCTTCTCCACTGCCATTTTTCCCTTTCCAAATCACTGCAACCAAAACACAGAAACACACACACACTCATTAACTCATAACCAATATTACAAGAAACCTCATTTCTTCAATAAAAAAATTGAAAAGATCTCATTGTTTAAAAAAAAGGGTTTAACATAAATTAATGGGCTGAAAAACTAAATGGAATAAGAGATTAACCAATGTTCTCTTCAATTTCATTTCTTTTATTACATTTGCTATTTGATTAATGATCAGGATCAGTCACTTTAATCCATGAAAAAACCCAGAAATAAATAAACTTTGAAGGAGTGGGACTTAAGAACTAAGCAAAAAGATATCACCTTTGACACTGACAGACAATCTCTTGGTTACAGCTGACACCACGAACCCCGTTAAGATGATCAGCCAGTGGAGCCACCAACCCAGCTATATATAAAGGCTCTGAAAATCTGACGTCATAATTACACTACACTTTTTCTGTTTTTGGGTATCGTTGAACCTGCCCTGTTTTGAGGTTCTGTTACATTTTTTGGGCAAACATGGTATGTAAGTTGGGACTTGATCACAAAGTTCCCATCTTTAGCCCATATCCGCTCGCTCTTTCCCAATCAAACCCGTGTTGCAAATTGCTTATTTACTCTACTATTTTGTAATGTTTTAAAAAATCGTTAGACAATTGGGGCAGATGGAGAGGGGTCGAGCGCCTAATTGCTTAGGTGGAGATATTTTTCTTTTTTTATTACATCAACAACTCAGAAATACAACAACTAGTCTTTCGTGAATCAAATCCACAACCTCCCACTTACGAAGAGCAGACTCATGCTCCCACTTATGAAGAGCAGACTGTTAGACCAAATAGTATTTGGCACTCAACGAAGATTAGGCGAGCGTTTAGACGGATATTTATTTTATTATAAAACATATAAATAAGTGTCCCATCAAAATAAAAAACTGTAACTCGTAATAATTGATCAAAAATATGGAGAAAAAGTTAAATATACAATAAGTACTTAAATAACAAACCAAAAAATAGTAATTCTCCAAAAAAAAAAAAAAAAAGGGCCGTGACCACTTACTCAATTTTTGGCCAAAAATTGCTCACTTACTCCACCAAGAGAAAATTGACCCCTTTTACCCAATCTAACAGTGTTTGACAGTATTGCCCTTATTTTAATTAACAAATTACACTCATATCTCTCTCTCCTCCCCCTCATCGATTTCTCTCTCTCTCTTTCTCTCTCTTTCTCTAACCTCGTCTCAGGCTCTCTTTCTCTCTCTCTCTCTCTAAGCCACCACGCCCACCACTCCACCGTCGATGTCGGCCTCCACCGCCGCCGCTCTGTCCCACCGTCGGACCACCAGTGTAACGTCCCGTATCTTAAATTACCAATTTACAAGTTAGTTGGACGGTAAACGACCGTTATTTTCACTTTTACTGTCGTTTAAGTACTTTTAGTGGCCCTAAAAGTTGACTTTTTGATCGGGCCAAACTTTGAGAAAATTTCCTTCATGAAAGTTGTAGAGGACGTTAACCCAAGCGCGGGCATATGTGGTACGTAAAAATTGGAGTTCGTATGCGAAAGTTTTGAGTGATTTAAGAAATTTACTGTTCATGGTAAAAAAATATATAAATTTGGAAATTTTACTGTGGTAGGTTTCCAAATCCGGAAACCTACCTTCCTCTCTCCTCTCCCCCGATCTCTCCCTCTTTCCTCTTCGGGCGGTTTGCTTTCCCCTTCGATTTGCCGCCGTCCGGCCATCAACCGGTGGAAAACCGGCCACCACGGGGTCGCCTCCTTCCCCTCAACACGCTGGTGCCCTTGGTTTTCAACAATTTGGCCGGAAAACCCCGAATCGAAGCAAGGAAGTCCACGGGGGCAGTTTGAGCTTTCCGGCGATTCCACCGTTTCCGGCCGTCCCCGACCACCAAATCACCATCGAAGGTTCGGTTTTTGCCCAGGATTGTTTTGCCCCTAGCCTTGAGTCACGATTTGCAGTGTGGAGGTCGAATCGACGATTTCAAATTCTAGGGTTCTTGAGTTTTTCTGGAAAAACTTCACCAGCCGGTTTCGACTGTTTCAAGGTAAAATTGGATGATGTTGTAGTTAGGAAGTTGGTTGGGTTTGTTGAGTAGAAGCTACTGTCCAAATTTGGTGGCCATTGGAGGTGGTGGCCACCGGCGCGTGAGCCCCACGCGCCGCCACTGTGGGTGGCGCGTGGAGGCGTGTTGGGCTGTGTTTTAATTCCAGTTTTTAGCCCATTAAATCCTATAAATATTGTAGAGCTTGTATATGAAATTTGGTGAATTTTGGAGAAGCTTGGAATTAATTATGAATTTTTGAAGTTTAGGGTTTCGATTATCGAATTACGAGAATCCGGCCGTCGGATATCTCTCGGTTCTGCCTTGGAACCTTTAAATTAACGAATTGGTATTAGTAGTATAATTTGGGTTGCATCCGAGAAGAAGTGGAGATGTAATTATGAGGAATTAATTTTAGGAATCATATTAAATTGTTGAATAATTATTCACGGAATATAATCGTGTACAGGATGTCGTACCGGGCTCTGGCTCGATAAAGGAACTCGTATACGTGACCGTCGGAATAGTACTGTGAGTGGACTTTTGTTTTTAAGTAAATGATGCATGCATTTATTTTGAAATTATTGGTTTATTTAATTATCGTTTTATTTATCGAGCATGATATTTTGTCTTGGATTATAATTTGACATTGAATTTTTCATGAGTTTCGGATATGAACTTATTATGCTCGGATTTGGATTTATGAGTTGTTTTTGAGAATATGAATTGATTTTCAGAAATTGATTATAATTATTATTTGAAATTCTGATATGGTGATTTCAATGAATTCTTTTCCGAGGTGATTTCCGGAATTTCATATTTATTTTTCATTCACCGATTTGAGATCTCTGAAAGATTTTCGAAATGAGATTTCGATGGAATTATTTCTTGTTTGTTTATCGACTTTCAGTTTTGGCATTGGGAATGCCTCGATGATGATTTTGGAATTGGTTTTGTTTCGAATCATGATGATACTCTTGGCGTGTGGGACACGTCGTTGGAAATTCATTTGCGAGAGTTGGGGAAGCCTTATGTATTTATGGATTTACTTGGTTTTCGGTTATGTTTCCCTGTGCCATACTGAGGGGTGATTTTATCATGCTAGCATTGATTTTCCGCCTTTGTGGCGCGGTGATGGGATCACCGTAGCCCTTCCGCCTTTGTGGCGCAGGTTACTGTCTCTGTGACAGTAATTCTGTAGCCCAGTATCCTATCGCTACACTTAGTGGCGTAAGGGTATATTACGGGAGTTATGGGAGTTCTTTAGCCTGGGAGGCTATCACCCAAGCCTGAGTGGCTTATTCGTATGGCTATCATCTTCCCCTACTTATACTATTTTTGACTAGCGGGGACTAGTCTGAGTTTTCTTAACCAGCGGGGCTGGACTTATATTTTCGAGTATTGAAATTTCAATCTTTTACTCTGTTGTTGTGACTAGCGGGGCTAGTCGGTTTTCTGGAGTTCAACGTTTCTCGGGTTATTTTCTTAAGTGTTTTATAAATGTTGCATGCATCCGGATTTTTTTTATATATCGAAAAATGTGGGAAAGTATGAAGTTTTATTTTGGTTTATTCATATTAAATTATTTATTTTTGTCCACTCACGCTAACGTGTTTTTCAATTACTTTCCCCTGGGCCCTTCGGTTTCAAATGCCCAGTTTGCAGGCGAAATTAGTTGAGGTCGGGCGTACATTGGAGTTGAGGCATAGTCAACAGCCTAGCTTCCACGGTTGCCTTTGAGTTAGGTTGTCCTTATTTACCTTTCTATTAGAATTGCTCTGATTACCTATGGGATTTATGTTTTTCAAGTTGAGGTTTGTGTTTTGTGAATTGGAGATTGGTGTTGAGTTGGGGAACAAGGTGGCTCCAGAAGTATAAGGATGATTTGATTTAGAAGTGTAAATGCTTTCTACAGGTTTTGGGTAGCCCATTTTAGGGGAAGTTCCGCCAAATTTTTGGTCGAATTTCTTCTAAGGTGGGCCCCGCAGGGCCACTTCGGATTTCAGGGTGAAATCCGGGGTGGGTCCTGTCAATCAGAGGATGACGTCATCCAACTCCACGATCCCAACCCCTCTGGGTTTCGCCGGTTTTGTTCGTCAGATGTCCGGGAAGCTCCGAAGCTCCACGCCTGAATCGGGTCTGGGCTTCGCCGGTTTTGTTTGTCAGATGTCTGGGAAGCTCCGAAACTCCACGCCGGAATCGGGTCTGGGCTTCGCTTGCAGGTCTCGGACGACGTCAAAACTGTGGTCCATTGGGGGGCAATAGACAGATTATTGCCCCCCAATAATTTCTTAACTGTGGTTAATTAATCACTGAAATTAGAGTTTTGATAAGTCTTATGTTGTTTTGAGTTTATAAAAGTACAATAATCTGTCAATGATAGAAACTGGTGATTTTTGGGGTGGTCTATTGGGAGGCAATAGACAGATTATTGCCCCGCAATAATGTCTTAACTGTGGTTCATTTATTACAGGTCATTTCAACAAAATGCTGCTAGATTCATTAACCAAAATAATTAGGTTTATTGGGGGGTCATAAAAAGTTTATTGCCCCCCAATAATTTTTTTATAGATGATTAGAAGTAACTCCGTTTGGTTTTAAATTAGTTTACAAAAGTACAGCTATTCAAATTCAATACTTGGTGAATTTAAGACCACAACGAATTGGCTTTTTTTTCACACTCTCCACTTCACTTGAACCGCTTCACCCTAGGCCTCCCAGGTGGCCTCTTAACAAGAATAAATGCACCTAACAACAAAAGGATCACCCATATTCCTCCAAAAAATAACAAAACAAATATATTATTGCCCCGCAATAAACAGATTATTGCCCCCCAATAATATATCAGAAATACCAAAACACATTAGAAGCAGTCTTTAAACACAAAGGAAAATATCACTGAACACAATTATAGAGACTTTACAACAATTAAGACACATTATTGCCCCCCAATAGGACGATTATTGTCCCCCAATAATCTCGACTCCGGTTGACGATTTTGCCCACAATTCCAGTCATTTTGCAACAATTCCGGTTGACCATTTGCCTTCACACTGATTTGACTCCGATTGCAACGACTCCGGAAAAAGCCCGGGACCGGAGATACAATCAAGTTGTGATTTCCGTGATGATCAGTCGCCGGCGAGAGAGACAGAAGCAAATCGAAGACGTACCCGATTCTACTGGCGGTCGTCGATTCCTTCAGAAGGTCAAACCCGGCCATGCCAAGCTGCTCAGCGACGAGGACCGTCGGCTTGGCGTCGAGTCTGGCCGCGGAGAGCACGACGACGAGTTTCGGCGCGGCAATGGCGAGAGCCGGCGTCGTGGGCGACCTGCTGGAGGGAGAGAGAGAGAGAGAGAGAGAGAGAGATTGAAGGAGAGGGCAAAAAAGTCCCAAAAATTAATAAAAAATAATTAATTGGGTATTAGGAAAATAATCCCTTAGGCCCCGTTTGGTTCGCAGGAATGTCAAAATTGGAAAAAGATTTATTTTCCTTTCCAGACGGATATGGAATGGAATATGTTTTGGTATTTCCATGTGAGTGTTTGGAATATTACTAGAAATTAAATTTTGGAATTAGTTTTTCATTTCTATTGTAGTGTTTGGTAAGTCATAAGAATGAAATATAAAATTATAATTTTCAATAATGCCCTCTTACTAATTAAAGTACATCAATTTATAAGGAATATTGGTGGGGAATATAAATTTTTAGAGGGATAATTAATGTAATTTTGCCTTTGACAGTGGGAAATGGAAATAGAATACCACCCCTGACTAGGTAATTCTATTCAGGCTTTATGAGGGAGTCAATTTCCAGTCAAATCTTATTTTTTATTTCCTTTCCAATCTTTAATTACAACCAAATGACACGTCTGAATGGAAAATGAAATTAATTCTCATTTCATACCATGATTTCCTGCCATCCAAACGGGGCCTTAGAGTGTCTTGGGTAAACGGGGTTAAAAAACAGTTAGTGGAGCAAGTGGGTAAATTTTAAGCTAAAATTGGGTAAATGAGCATTTCCCAAAAAAAAATTAATTTTAAAGTATTTGATCCAAAAAAGAAATATTATGAACATATTTCTTAAACCTGACATGTTTAGGCACTTCCTTGACTAGTCTAGGCGGCTAACCCCTCTGTAACGCCTAGATACGGTCCACACGGCCGCCAGAGAGATTTTTAGAACTTTTTTTTTGTTTTATTTTTGGGGTGTTTACAAAACCTTATCCTATCCTAACTGCCGAGCACCATAAGCAATAAACACAGTGGCACTACCACAAAAAGTGTCTCTCATTTCCCACCTCAGAAAATTAATGGCAACCCTTCACTTCACTCCATCTCCTTGTTTCACTCTCAACCCAAAACAGCCACACACGACCCAACTGCCCTCTCCTTTTCAGCTCATTCTCCGGCCAGCACGGCACCGTACACGGCGGCAGTGCAATGTGGTCCGGTCGTACAAGGTTGTGGTGGAGCACGAGGGCAAGTCCACTGAACTTGAGGTGGAGCCAGATGAGACCATACTAGAAAAGGCATTGGAGTCTGGATTGTCTGCGCCGCACGACTGCAAGCTTGGGGTGTGCATGACTTGCCCGGCTAAGCTTCTCGCCGGCGAGGTGGACCAGAGTGAAGGTATGCTGAGTGATGATGTGGTGGAGAGGGGGTATACATTGCTCTGTGTTTCGTATCCCAAATCGGATTGTCACATTCGGACCATACCGGAAGAGGAGCTGCTATCACTGCAATTAGCAACAGCTAATGACTAGAAATTTTGGGTTTTGAGGAGTGGGGGGTTGCGGGAAATTGAGGCATGTTTTGTATTGAGTTATGGATTGTTGAATAGAAGTTGTATGTGCTTTGGTTTATTACTTGTGAATTTGTTTTCTGGTGTTATTTTGAATGCTATGAGCCTATGATTGATTAGGCTAATAGGTTAACCCAAGTTAACTGCATTTCTTCCATAGTAACATGGGAGAGAAAGCATCCCCATAAGTAATGGGATGCACATAATGATACAATTCAATGACAGATAGGGGATCAAAAGATTAGGCTAAACAGAGGATAAGTGCAATAATTTCTCCAGCTTCATATCAATGGTTCATTATGATAAAATGCATATTAGCATATACAGAGCAGGAAAAAAAAAAAAGGAGAGGATTATTCATTAATTGGAAAGAAGAAAAAGCTCCAACCATCTAGCAACTAGCAACTACCCATGGGATCTGTAAGATGGTCTGAAATTTGTTTCAGGTAAGAGAGTATGATTCTTCGTTCTCAAATCAGATCCCTTGAGTGACCACAATCCACTCAATGACTTCACTCATCCTGAGTTTGGCTGAGAAAATGAAGAGGAGAAGACAATGAAAGTATAGCCCAAGGGCGGTTGTCTTCATTTCCATCAAAGAAGGCGCACTTACAAAGCAGAAACTTTTGCATCAGATGCTCATTGCGTTTGTATAACTTCTCTTGGTACCATGGGAAGTAATTTCAAATGAGAAACTTTGTGCATCATATAACTCGGATGAGCCAGGTTTATACTTAAATGAATCAAATTCATCAACATGATAGCCCCAAACATCCAGCAATGAGCAACCAACAACATGCCAACATTGTCATTTGAGATGAAACCTATGATCAATGCGCTGATTAGTACTAGATAGACTCTAACCAGAATACCAAACAACCTGTGTCTAGGCTGCAGAAAAGGAAGTTGGTTTCTTCCGCGCCCTTTGTTTGATCTTCACCTTCACATTAATGCCGTTATCAATTAGAGACTGAACCACAATTTGAAGCTTGCCCTCCAATCTTTCCCCTTTCCTTGGTGTGTAAATCACATCATGGATGTCATCGCCCAATGCCCTCTGAGCCAGAACTTCCCCAACAGCAGCACAAGCAGCTGCATTCCTAGTTGAACCAAGGTCAAACTTCATGTCCTTCGATATGGAATGTGCCACGGCAACAACCTTACTGGTGAACCTGTGAACAATGCAGGCACGAACTGAAGCCTTGGAGATGTAAACATCAAGGCAAAACGGCTCGTGGAAAGGACCAGTGAGCTGATTATACGTCGGAGTTCTCAGCTTCTTCTTCTCAACACAAGTAGCGCCCATTTCACCTAGCCGAGAGTTGTCCACAACTCTACACTGTTTCTCACTTCTTGAGGAAAACTTGGGAATTGGGTTGTCTCTTTTGCTTTCCTTCAAACTAGTAACCTTCTGTTTCTTCTCCTTTGGATCATCCTTCTTCTTAGAAGACTTGTTCCTACGATGGAAGTCGAAACTATACTCTTCAAACTCTTTGGAACCGCGGTCGATTTTATAGAACAGTTTACCCCGAACTCTCATGTTGTCAATGTCATCGAAATCCGGGTCACCCTCAAGAGGTAGAGAGCAACTATCAACAGGTTCATCAACCGCTTCATCCGATAAGCAACTTTGTTCCTCCAATGCAGTCCCCTGATCCGCAAGCGCCAAACCTGAGGAAACCCGCCATGCATCATCGTCAACAAGCTCAATATCATAACTATCCGACTGAGGTTTGGGTTGGGAGGGGAACAAAGGAGAGAGGCGAAAGCCACTAGAGTAGTATGCCGAATGATCGAAAATGGGAACCGTGGTGGTGGCTTTACAGCGAAAATTAGGAGCCTTGGAAATGAAATGTGGAAATGCTGCTGAAGCGAATTTGATTCCTCTCCTCAACAACATTCTCGAGCAAGGTGGGTTGAGCCGAAGGGTTCACAGGAGCATTTCATCAAACAGCTGGTGTGCATCAATTGCTGTACCTTGTCTTAAAGATACACCCAGTCCAGAATTGCCTCGAACCCATTGACTGTTTCTCTCTTTCCTTTAGATGATAAACTGGCTCTTCAGGTGTGTTGGGTTCATGCGATCGATTGTCGTGGAGCTAACTCTTAGCCTTGGGTGTGTCGCATAACAAGTAAAAAAGGGACCGTTGGTTATGGGCTTCCCTCGGACATGTACATGATATAACGAAATCGGTTTTTCTTCTGGTCCTTTCTTACAAAATGACACGAGAGTTTCTGATGAGAATCTTATAACAACAAGTTCATATGAGGTCCTTACTAGAGATAACGGTATCATTTTATTTTTATATTGGAAGAGGAAATTCAAATTTGAGACCTCAGTTAGTGAAATGTCATCTTGAGCACCAGCGTTCAAGACGAAGTAGGAAGTAGAATCGGTACCTTCTTTCTCTTCTCTTGTATTGGAGATCGGAGAATGGAGAAAGAACAAATTGCGTAGTTGATATTTCTCCTCATGCTCATTTTTAACTAGATACAAGCACATCTCATTGCTATGCTAATTAACCTGCATGTATTATGATTATGATTCATGTATTATGATTATGATTCATGGCTAATTACAATTAATGATCATGCACTCATGCGTCAATCCTTGATGAAGAAACCAAGTCGGTAACACACCAGAACAAATATGCTGCCATGAACATTGAACATGTTTTTGTTCTGAACTAGGCAGCAGAGGGAAAGAGCTCAATGGAATCAAACGCCATCAGGTTCTGATTGTTGTCCATGACTCGATTCTCGATACAATCAGACTTGAACGATCAGAAATGCTGCACCAATGGCATTTGGTTCCCACTTGAACAAACAATTGCTAAAGAAACAGAGAGAAAAGCGGGCCAGAACCATACAGAACAGTAAGAACAGTTTTCTACAACTAAACTGAACAACAGTGGTGGTACCTTAAGAGTCGATGTTTTCAAGTCATCCTACAACTTTTCACATTCATCTAGTACTAGGGTTTGATCAACATTAGAAATACAACTTCCCACCACGTGAAAAGCAAGAAGCATGAGAAATTTCATGATTAACACACAGACATCGCTACCATTAAACGGTTAGAGATTACAAACAAGCCATTATAAAAGTAGATGAGATTCAGGAGTCATCATATCAGTGGTTACCATCTTCACAGAGTTGTCATATCTATCTGTAGTAAGCCTGCTGATAAGCTGGTGCCATGCCATTGCCATAAGCACTGTATACAGGATAGTTCATGGGAGCTCCTGGGTATGGTCCAGCAAGTTGAGGAGGGGCTGCTTCAGGCGAGTATGCATAAGGGCTGGCTGCTTCCGGTGAGTATGCATAATGGTTGGCTGGTGGGCTTGCATACGGGTTGGTTTGGGGGCTCCCATAAGGGTTGGTCTGTGGGCTTCCATAAGAGTTGGTCTGTGGGCTTCTGCTGCCATACATTGTCGGTGGGGAATGGTATGGTGAGAACCCAGCAGGATACTGAGCATGGGAGGGAGACCGGACAAATGTAGGAGGAGAAGGGAAAGATGAAACATATGCATTTGCCAAGCGTCCCGCCTTGGCTGGAGGCATGGGACCTCCATGGTTGGCTCGTGTACGTTTGTTGGCAGGGGCTGCAACAGGCTTTTTCTTCTCTGGTTTCACCCTTTGGTCTAGCTGTTCCAAGCGCTTCTTGAGGTTTTCTGGAGGAAACTCTGCTTCAAGGTTGTAATCCTCAATACACTTGATGACAGCTCGGAGTGCTGACTGCTCTTTGCGTCCAGCTAAGTTCTGCAAAACAATAACATATGAGGCTGATCAATTCTGCTAAATTTAGTTCTCCTATTCCTACAAGAAAATCTGAAACTTAATAACATATTTTTAAAGAAACCAGACAAACCACAACAAATGAAGAACACCAGACCACAAAACATCCACAAGAATATGCATTATGCCCTATTTTAACAACTTATGGCTGAACTTGGAGGTGAGAACATGCAAGATACCATGGATAGATAGATTTTATTGCTTTAAATTACCCAAGTACTACTCCATCATGACCACTTAATTGATGAATAAAGTAGAAATCATCTTTGAACCAAAGAGCAAAGTTTCTTTATCCCAGAAAATGTCAAATTATAAACGTATTGGGACCAAAATATAAACAACAATCGAGGCATCAAATTTGTACATGAAGTGGAAAGAAAGCATTTGCGAGATCGGGAATCCCCCCCTTCACTTTCTTAACCCTCATGCACTAACGGTGGACAAATTCCTTTCAAGTCCCTTTTCTTTCCTCTCCCTTCCCTTTCCTGCCTACATTTGGGTGAGGGGAGGAGGCAAAAAGGAGGATGGAAGGAAAGAAAATAGGGTACATACACATATGGGGCCTTTTAGCAAAAATTCACAAAATATTATATGGCAAACAAAATATGATGCAATGATAAAAGCAATACCGCAGCTTTCCCAGGACTATTGGCATCTTCCAAAATAGAAGCTGCAGCCTTCTTGGCATCTCTCAGGAAAGCTTTCAGCAAAGGAACAGGAGGAAACTTGTGGACAAGGCCAACTTCGTAAATGAAATGCACTGCATCAAGCTGCTGTCCCCTGCTGATCAATTCTTCAATCATATCTGCCAACAACAGCTTCCAAACATTAATAACTAAAGAATGGCCCTTCTTGCCATATATATAATGTATCATATCTAATTCTAAGCAAAGGCAAGGAAACTGATGGAAAACTTTCCCTTGTGCAGAAAACAACTTGCAAAACTACTACAACATCAATCAACAACAAGGTGAAAAAATATGAGCATTGACCCTTCTAGACTATTAACAAAACATGTGCAGGTATAATATTAATCAGATTCAACCATCAGAGGTCCTCATTTAAACATTGTAGATCCAACATATAGTCATATCTGATGCAACTGCAAGCAAAAAAATTATATTGGGAACACCTGAAGAGTAATTAAATCAATAGTGAATGATTTATCGTTTATACATAGGCCAGAATGACCAAAAATCTAGAAAAAAAAGTAGGACTATGAAAATCAGTTTACAGTTGCAAGTCACATTCAACATTCTCAGCGAAGGGTTGAATGTTTTTCATTTCCGAATCAATAACCAAAAGGCCATGTCTTAGATCCTAGGTTCTGTTGGAACATATTTAATATTTGCTCCTGGACAGATATGGAAACATGGATTTGTTAGAAAGTACAAAACAGCCGTACAACTATCCAAAGAAAACCCAAGAATCACCACTTTCTCCCCATATAAAGCTTATAAAGGCCTAAGGATCACAGATTTTCAGAAACTAATAAGCAAAACCAAACGATGGCTACAGAAATCGAGTTCAAAATTAGTTACTAAACAGAGAAGAAAACAAATGGTCATACTCATGCAACAATATATATATATATATATATACTTGTAAGCGAAAAACATCCAAAACCAATCAACACAAGAAATGAAAAGGAAAGAAAGCAGCAATAGCAACACACACCAGGCATTTTCTTGGTTAAGCCAAGCGAAACGGCAAGCTTAGGCATCTGCTTGCGCCAGGCCGAACTAACCACAAGCTTCCTGTACAAATCCACATCCTCCTCCTTGACAATCCCAAAAGTCACCAAATGCTGCAGAAATGTATGAACATCAGGAGTCTTCACATTCTCAATCCCCCCTCTCTCCTCCAAACTCGCCTTCCAAGTCTCCGCAATCTCCTTGGCGCGTTTCTTCACGCTCGGGGTCACCAACAGCCTCGACTTCCCAATCTTGGGGTCAACCACCACCGGAATCAGCGATTCCAGCATCAGAACACAGGCCCAGCCCAAATCATTCCCCCTATCACTCTTCTCCGACCTCTTGTCCACCGGAAACACCTCCGAGATCGCCTCCAGCACAAACTTCGCCGGATCCACACACTCCGCCAAAGCCGAAGCCATTTGCGCCCTCAGAGCCTCCAGCTCCTTCTTCCTCCCAGTCACAAACCTCCAGAACCTTCCGGAATCCATCTTCAAGCACAGCGACTTCATCTCCATCAGCAAACCCTCGCTGTTGTCCACCTCGCCGTACTCGTCGTCGGAGCGGGCTCTCTTCAGGACCTTGAGCGCGGCCTTCTTGGTCTCCTCGACCTTGACGAGCGCGATCTCGACGCTCTGGTTGATGGTGATCTCCCTCTGCTCGAGCTCGTCGAGGCTCTCCTTGGTCTCGTGCTCCAGGGTCTGGATTTTGCGCTTGATGGCCTCCGATTTCTGGAGGAGGTTCTGCTCGAGCGAGAGGAAGTGGTCGGAGAGCTCCTTCCAGAGGAGAGTACAGCTGGTCATCAGAGACGTCTGCCTCTGGAACTCGTCGAAGCTCGGCGGAGTCAACTCCGTCAACTCGCCGGGATCGGGGATCGACCCCATCGTCGTCGATTGGTTCTCCGTACGGGGGGGGGGATATACAAAGATAGAGAGAAAACAAGAAACCCTAAATCCAAAACACAGAGAGAGAGAGAGAGAGAGAAAGAGTGGAAATGTGATAAAGCTAAGCTGAACTAAAGCGACTAAGGAAGAAGGTGGAGGTTACTGTGGTGACGTGGACGGAGGAGGAGGCGCCACGTGGGGAGTGGTTAGTAGGGAATGTTTGGAATGTTGTGGATCCGACAAGGCAAAGGGGGCTACAGGGAGCTGGGGTGCGCAGGATAAGATGGAATGATGACGTAAGGAGGCAAGGGCGTGTTTGGATGAGGAGGAGGAGGAGGGGGGGGGGGAAGAAGCACTTTCGCGGAAATCGAAGCGGGATCAGAGAGAAGTGGAAAAAGCAAGGGAGGGGGGTGGTGGGCTTTAAAAGCTGGAAAAGGTGTAGGGCGGGTGGGGCCCGGTGGGGCGGTGGTACCACATGTATGGAGTCAGATAAAGTAAAGGGATTGCCGGGGGGCGTAGTTGGAATTTTGTAGGAGAGAGAGTGAGAGTGAAAGGGTAGAATGACAGTGCATGCGCAACTGTGTCCATCACTCACCTCACTATCTACGGTCTACGTTGGACAACGCATACTCTTCGGTCTACCTTGTTTTTGTACAGTTGAATTTCCCATTTTGCCCTCTAGGCTTAGGTTTAAGGGTGGGTGAGGGGATCCATTATTAGTTCACTCTTTGGAGTTGCGGCGGCGGTTCGTGTTCGTCGTTCGTGTTGAATGCAAATTATTTCAAAAAATATTTAAAAAAGGGTTCGATCGCAGTACGCCGGCGTTTTATCGCATTTCACGACAGTTCTGTTCTTACTGTGCGATAAAATGAGGGTGCGTTACAGATTCAAATTAGTTTAGATTGTTCATTAGACACGAGCACAACATGTTGATTGACACGTGACACGATGCATTATTTGGGTTATTCTTCAGAGTGACGGCGGCGGCGATTTATGTTTGTGAGTCGTGGCAAGCTTAATAGGCTTTAAAAAACATAAAAAATGAGATTGATATTGTCTGATTAGGCGCGAACAAAACATGCTGATTAAACGGGTGATACAGTATGATCCATTATAACTTGTTTGGTAACGATTTTATCAAGAATTCAAGCACAAGAAATATGACACCATTTTACACAAAACAACAAAATGTCATGCAAAGAATGACATAAAATTACAATAAGCCACATAAGTAAATATGTCAATTTCGAGTTGGGTAAACTCTTAACACAATCCTCTCTAATGTTGACGCAGATGGACATGACTAGCCTACTAACTTCGTGTCAAAATTACTACACATAATCAGTGTGTTAATGGTTGTAATTATCGGAAATGAGATTGATGATGAATCTTTATTTTATCTTATTTTTATGTCAAATATTTTTTAATCAAGGTTGAATGGTTGATAGCCTGTATTATCTATCTTAAATAATAGCATTTTAGTTGGTAATTTGATATTCAATGTAATTGATTAAACACATCTAGAAGATAAAGTAATCACTCAGTCTTAAAAATGACAAGGACAGAATCATAATCGACACGATGTCAAGTCAGCTGACATGAATTATGAGCATCGATGTCAAGTTAAAGTTGATTAGCTTCAAATTGATAGCGCCAGTATCTAAGATGATGCAGGTTGAAACTTGAAACGCTAACCTAACAAAGTCTAGAGCCTTAGAGGGGGGGGGGTTCTTTTGTTCCCGTATGTCAATGTCCACTGCATTGTAGATTTGTAGTTATGAACACGAGTCTTCATGGACAAAACAACACATCGGGTCAGCTCATTCAATGACCACATGAGAAGACTCTCTCAATTCATAGAGATGAGATGTGCAACTTCAATTGGTTCAGTTCCCTACCATTTCCAACTCGTGACTTCTACGGTTTGTAAAAGTTGTACCACTGTACCAAATACTAGCATACTGTCACTTTGATACTTTAGAGAACAGTTTCTTCTATATTTGGGACCTTGGTTTCATGCAACAATATACCAACTACTGCTGAAACATAAAAGATTTGAAATCTTAGATCAAAACGTTACTACTGAATAGAACAGTCGTGCTACGCAAACAATCATTATTCCATAACAGATTGAAGAACAAATTATTTTCATTTTCCTCAACTCTTTAGAAGCATAATGTAGAGAATGACCCCTCCGAATATGCTGTCAGAATTTGGGAAAGAGGGGACAGCCCAACTGGCCATTTCACATGGCAAAAACATATAACCTGTGGATACAATCAAACTAGTTCCCATTCCATTAAAATGGTGGAAAGAAAATCTTCGACTGGTTCTGGTGAATTCAACTTCCGATAGTCTGAACATTGTAAAAGGCTACAAGCTCATCGAAAGTTAATTTCAGCAATTATGCTACGATATTATTTGTTCTGACGTTGGATGACAAGTAGTTCAGAACCATACAAGCAGCAATCAATCTTTTTCTTGATGTGAACTTCTACTCTTATGTCTAAATCATTACTGCAAGCTGGAGCTGGCTGGAATTATCCTGTATCACCTAAGATCGGCCATTACATTTTCAACAATAATAAATAGGCATTTTAGGCTTCACTGCTCCTGACACTAGAGAATGATGCCATAAAAATCTTTCATTACCTTCCACATCATGAAACCACTGGGGCAAAGAAAAACAAGGCATCTTCAGTATCATATGGTTTGTGGTGTTAAAAAAGGAACGGGGTATCAGAATAAGCTAATTACTTTACCTTGGATCTCACGGGACTCTACTTAGGAGGTTTGAATTCTCTCCAGCTTTCAATCACAGCCTTCTTTCTCGTGTCAAAATCAACTTTCTCGAGATCAGAAGCAGTTCCTAGATAACCATAAAGGACTCTCTTCTTTTCCCGAGTCTTTTCATCTAACTTCACAAGATAAGGATTGTTCTCATCATCCTTATTGCCCAACGTGAGCGGTTGTACATGATACCAAGCCCTGCGTCCATGATTGTCCTTCTCAAAGAATTCTGTCATTCGCAAGGCCTCCTTGAGGCCCGCTTCATCAGCTGAAAACTTGATTAAAGTTGTTCCCAAATGTCCATCTCTACCGTACAGGGACTTCGACTTGCCACTCCCAAACCCAAGATCTGTATGCCACACCAGTAGAAAACAAGTAAGTTGACAGGTGGAACTCCTTTATGGAAAATAATAGTTAAAAAAGACAACAAAGAAAATAACTATTAATAATAGTAATAATAATTGATAGATGATTAGAAAAAAAATTAATTTGACGACCAGCAATGAAAAAAGTGCACAATGAAATCCTAAAGAGTTACTCAGAGTAACCATATCTTTAATGGTTTCAAAGTAATGGCTCCTAGCAAACAAGGGTTACAGTTGAATGTCTTCAATAGTTCATAAAAAGGCAGCTTCAGAGTCTCTAAAGAAAATCCAATGCAACATAAAACTGACACCTCTACCATTAGGAAACATAAAGACCATGGTTCCATTGATGGCTCCAGCTCAATGTCAAAATGAACTCACATGTGTAAGGAAATATACTATACCATGTAACTAATGAAAGAAAAATATATGAGAAAAGCCAGATTAATGACAGGATGAGACTTCACATTTCTTTTTAATTCGCAGGGAATTAGATATAACAGAAGTGATAAGCTTTCAGTTTATAGGAACCAAACTTACACACAAGCGCAAAACAAGCATCAGCAAGTTGAACAGTAATAATTTTGAGTTTATTTAGGTATTATGCCACACAATGCCCTTTCTTGAATCCAATTGGATAGGAGGCTTCGGCACCCAATTTTATCACTTTGTCAGCATGCAGCCTAGTTGACTTGGAGTTACTTTTCAATTATGTTAGCAGGTTGTACCATGCATATATTTCATAGACCAAGCAGAACAAGTGCTCATGCTCACAACAATTAAACATCGAAAGCCAGATGCTACGCATGCAAGTATAGGTAGACCAGTAAAGTTCTGACCATACACAGGCATTCTTGTCCAGCAAGATCAACCAATATGAGAAAATACCCAACCCGTTCCAACAGAGAATAAACATATGCTTCGACTCATGACTAACCAAAATTCTGTACGACCAGTAGAAAAATAAGATTGATTGAAAGACACATTGCAATTTAGCTGCCAACAAAGACAGATCAAACTCCAACCAGCAACCTCTTGTAATTCTTTACTAACATGTCCAGGAGCCAGATCCCCCTATTCTTAACTAAAGAGCAAGAGTAGTTGTACAGTTATGAGGAAAGTCATCCCTGTGTGCATGGATTTCATTCATCACACATGACAGTCTTGCAAGGATTCCATTAATATGAAGGTTTGTAGAGAGATGCAGGGGCAGACCCAGTGTTACAGTTTGAATGGGTCCGGATCTCCATTTGATTCCTGCAGATGCGATTTTTCGTATCTAAAGAGCATGTAACTAACCTATGAAGCGTTTAAATGGACCCCACCTCCCCCCACCACACACACAAAATAAAAAATATCTCAACCCACTTGTAGTAAACTACATGGACTTGACCCACATGCTATAATAAACAAAAATATAATACAGAAAACAAGCAAACTTTTTTTTTTTTTCCGTTGAGAAATAGTAAACTTAACAAATAATGAAGTCTGGTTGGTTTAATTACCTTCTTCATTATATTGTGATTAATATAAATTTAATTTTTTTCCTTTATTTTAGTTACATAAGTTTGATTTTTTCTTTGTGTACGTGGGAGTGTTTGATAAAAAAAAATGATTTGTACATGAGAAATAAGTTTTTATAATACATATTTCCCCCATTTTCCAAATAATAATACTACCTTACTAAAAACGTACAAATATCACTGTCATATGCCTACCAAATTCCTAGTTCCGCCGCTGGAGAAATGTAACTCTAATATGTGAATATGACAACTGGCCTTAATTGGATTTACATCAACACAGTTACAGATTGTATATCCAAAGTCTAATGAGTAGTTTTATTTATTTAATATTTTCTTTTTTGAAAAGAAACAGAACACGAGAGAAGTTACTAATTAACCGTCCAAGAGTCAGAACCAAGCAAATGGTTAGCAATATCAAACTGACAAAAGAAAGGTGGGACATCAGATTTCCTCAGAATCAGCTAAGACTCGAACAACAAAGACAAAAGGATCGGAATTCAGCAATGTACACGCACGGTGACCATTATCCTAAACAAGAGGGCAATGGGTTGAATCATGTTGGCTGGGTGGGGTGGGGGGGTTGAAAGAAAAGAGAAAGAACAGGAGTTACAGGCTGGTGCTTGCATTCTGCCTTGCAATGATAGCAACATACATTATTTAAGGGGGCCACAGCATAGGCTTGGAACGAACACAAGCTTGGGACCTGCTCAGCTTAACCATACTTAAATTTCCAAAGAGCAAAGTGAGAAGACAAGCATTATAAGTTCACAGATTACTACACTTGACAGGGTCTAGCCCCTGTACATCAAGTCAGAAATGCATCCTATTTTGTCATTCAGCTATTACCCCCTAGTTCTGGAAATGATAAAAATTAACAAATTAAACATTTAATATGATAAGGGAGGAGTAGGAGAAAATCATCTAGTATGATAAGGGAGGCACTAATACTATATTACAGGCATTCGCAAACCCCTTCGCTATCCACACTCAAGTCAGATCAATAACCCTGTAAAGGGTGACACTACAGCCACAAGTAGTAAGATACTAGCATGCATGCTACAACTGATTTACCTCACCTCACTATCTCACCCTTCAATTATCCATTTCAGAACACAGCTAATATAATTTGTCAGCTTTGGTGACTTCATCAGAGTTAAGACTGGCAAAGCTTTAAATGGATGAGGTGACATACATATTCAAGCTTAGCTCTCCAGGAGTTGGACCTAGCAGATATATTCTATTGAATAGACAGGCAGTGTGGTGCACCTAAGAAATGGTTGGCTTTATCTAGTAAATATATTTATCTACCAAAAAAAAAAAAAAATTGTGCGTACATTGTCTGCAATTGCAGATTTGTACTGGGTTAGAGGCTAAACTAGGACGCACGCAGAGCATTTTCTTGACCTAAGCCCAACTTTTCCACAGAACATTCTGATAGAAACTGCATAAAAAAATGGCACAGTATGAAGGAGGAAACTATACCTCGTATATAACTATCCATAGCTTTATTGCCCAAACCCTCCATGCGGCCATCTTTACTCTTTCCTGTAAGCGTATTATGAATTATCACCATGGGCGGCCACATAATCAAGTCATCTTGATTTGCTGCTGCTTCATCAGCGGAAAGGAACTGATATGCCTTTGAGTTATCAGGAGGCTTTGAGTAGTTCCACCCCATTAAAACACACAAAGCCTTGTGTAAGCCCAAGTGATCCACACGAATGTCCGCATTGTCCGTGTTGTAACTGTGCATGATGAGACTATGCATATCCGGAAAATCTTTTGCAGACCTGAAAGTACGCATATCAAGGGAATTGAACAACGTTTTCAGGTTTACCTCTCAGATAGCAATATGACCTCTAAGTTTGAACTCAAAGGGGAATGAAGAAGATGCTACCAGGAATATTTCCTATGAGCTGATATCGTCATATGCAACGACTCATAATCATAGTTTAACATATATTGGTATTTTTGACTTATCATAGTACCCTGACAAATGGTAAACAATTTATAATGGAAAGATAAACTTTTCATTGGCTTGGGACAGAGAAAAACAAATATACCAAAAGAAAATACCATGGTTTCCAGTGGCTGCATATAATTTCATTTTCAAGGATTGGCTGGATACCGTTCACCATGACCATATATAAAAACAATATCATGTAATGGAGAGTAATCACTGCATATAAGGAACTCACAAACATATCTATTGTAACACAACAGCACAAAAGGTTTATCCAATGGTAGCTAAAATTCCATAATTAACGCAGAATATGGTGAACAAAAACAATTAAGGAGTAGAAGTCACCACCAAATAAGGAATTAAGTTCCAAACCCCTCCTCGTCAAACAACAAAACAAAAATCCACAAATTAATATCTATATTCCTTGGTTAAGCCAAGCTGTCCTCTGAAACTTTCCGGCTATAGATTTAGAGGTTACCGCTAATCTTGATCACAGAACCTATATCAGCGGACCACATATACCTGCAAAGCTTATTGAACTCAAAAGGAGCAGAAGCATACAATTTCCTTTACAAGCCGCTGAGAAATTGATCCAGTAATATTCTGAGTCTTTGCAGTAATATTGTTCTCACATATAATAATTTGTCTTTAACTCCTACAGGTAGAACATTCTACAGTTCTATCAAATGAATCATATGGAGTGATTCATGCAATGTGATGGTGAGTGGTCTAGGATGTAGATAGTACAAAGAAATAAAGAAGGCATAGGTAACTTTAATTGGCAAAGGCAGGATTTCTTATTAAGTTCATACAAGAAATGACGACGGCATATAAGTGAAACCATAAGAATGCAAACCTAAAAGAAAGAAGTCATCACCCATAAATGTCCTTAACAAGATTGTATAAATGAATGAAGAAGGCACAGGTAGTACCTTAATTGGCAAAGGCAGGGGTTCTTATAGTTCATACAAGAAATGGCCACGGCATATAAATGAAACCATAAGAATGCAAACATAAAGTAGAGAAGTCATTACCCAAAGACGCCTTAACGAGACTCTGCCATATATGTGTATATACACAAGCTATAAATGAAAATACAGTGACCAAAGCAAATAAGTATAAATATCCTATAAAGACCATCTAGTAAATTAGCTCTACTAGTCAGCCTTATTTGCTTCTACATGAAAAGTGAGTATGCATCAGCTCAAATAGCCACTTCTTTGTGGGTGAGAGTTCACAAACTTAAGGCTGATCATAAGAAATGGAAGGGTTCACAACCAGAATTCAGACATCACTCAGAATTCAACAACTGCATCCACCAATCAGGAACAGAAGCATCTGACTATGTGAAACAAAAGACACAAAGAAATTTACATGTGCAGTCCTCACTAATAAATAGTAAAAAAAAACATTAGCTACTAAACCCTGTCTTGCACATTTCTACTCCATCTCTGGCAGTGACGGAGTTTACTTTTGACAGTTTACTACATAATAATCGAAAGAGTAGATCTTATAGTATACAATGGGAAACCAATGCCACCCAAATTAAACAACCTCTGGAGCCTTGTGGCATTGACTACAACACATGGCGCACGCTCATGTTTAGCAGCAAAAATAAGGCCTTATAACAGCCTACCCATCACACTACAAGACAATTAGACACACTACGCACAGACAGTCTATTTAGAAGTCAGAGAGGTTAAAAGAAACTACAA
Source organism: Rosa rugosa (assembly GCF_958449725.1). Classification (NCBI taxonomy): domain Eukaryota; kingdom Viridiplantae; phylum Streptophyta; class Magnoliopsida; order Rosales; family Rosaceae; genus Rosa; species Rosa rugosa. Next base: position 22,654,459 of record NC_084824.1, on the reverse strand, counting down.
ATAAAATATGTATACAGATTCATCAAACCCTTGATGAACAGTGGATAACATTCAAAATGTGTGCTTACCTAAACCAACAAAATCCTACCAAATACCAAGCACAGGTGCATGAGCTTGTCCTGTACATATTCCAGAGAAAACAAATTGATGTGCATTGACTTCAAACTACAAAAAGATTGACCACATACTGTAGCCTCTATACTTCACCGACTCATAACCAAAGAGCCAATTGCCTTGTTTCCAACAAGTTAGAAGATGCATGGGACTTCTATAGCCTCTACACTTCAATGACTCATAACCAAAGAGCCAATTGCCTTGTTTCCAACAAGTTAGATGACGGATGGGACTTGTATAGCCTCTTCACTTCAACGACTCATAACCAAAGAGTTAATTGCATTGCTTCCAACAAGTTAGATGATGGATGGGACTTGTATGTGAAAATAAAACTGAACTACAACACAGGTATCTTTTTCAACACTCACTTTGGAGTTCAGAGACCAAACCTATAGTCTTACCGAAACAAAGCATAAATCTAATATAAATCCCACTGCCCACACATTTAATTTGACTAGATAGTCAAGGGCTCAGATGCGTTCGGATGACCTGAGGCTTGCCCAAGTCAAACACATTTCAGGTACCACGTTCATTAACACCAAAGGTAAGCTCATCTAGATCAACTTTAGGCCAATAAATAGGTTTTTCAGCTACAGTCCAACGAATAGTCCTAAATCTAACAAATAGGGCAACCATATATTTCAAAAGCTAGACAATAATAACAACCAACTTAGCAATAGAAGAACACACAGAAAATATTGGCATATATACTAAAATAATTTCTACACCACACAAATTCAACCATTTCAAATCAGGTTTTGGAGTTTGGGCATTTTCAGTAGCAGTAAAATGTTCTCCAAATCATGTAAGGAAACTAGTACTGTCATCCACTCCTTACACAGAGGTGAAGGACCGATGATACTCCAAATACTGTGGAGTGTGTAGATCTGGAAATCTACAAAAAGCGAAGTTTATATCAAGTAATTTGTCAACTCAGAAAGTGACGATTATGCATTTCAAGAAATATGAAAGTAGTTGTATTTTAAAAATGTAAGGGTTAGTTCTGTAATCAAATTTCACATTTAAGAGACATTTCTCCCTTGCAGACCTACACTTCCTCTTCTGCAGTAGATCCCATCAATGCTTTCCAGCAACGCACATTTGATGCTGCTAGTAATACTAAGAAGACAAATAATATACTTTATAAAGACTATTCTTTGGTGTAAACAGAAAATAAATCAGGCCCTCTTATCCAATAAATAAAAGAATCGATGATAGTCCAAAAATCCTTGGAGTCTAGATAAAGAAAACCTGGGAAATGTCGAATACACTAAGACCCTTCCTCCTCCAAAACCTACATTTAGAATTCTCACAAAAACAACATTGACAGAAACATCGTGTTCCTACAGAAAAAAAAAAAAGATAATTCTTTTACTTAGATTCCCAGGAATAATTCTAAGTAATTTCTTAGTCCCTCACACACAGTCACACCTAAATTATTTCCTACTAAAAAGTCAAACAGACTTTTTGACTTTTCATTAAGTGCAATATTCATTGCATTAGGTAACCGTCTGATGCAACATCACCAGTACACCAATCAGAAAAGAAGCTTAGGTAGGAAGGAAGACATCATTATGTGTATTCAGATGAGTCAAGTTAAAAATCCAGACAACTGATTAACTAAGAAATTAATATAGAAACTCATTAAGCTTCTTGATCTGTTTTAAATCCACTGAAATCCTTGACATGACCTTGCAGTCATCAAAGGCTAACAAGCTAAATATAAAATGAAAGCACACTTCCATTATATACACTTGATACATAACACTGCATCCTCTCAGTCAATGACCTAATCGATCAAACAACTATGATCATCAGATTCAACATAAATCAGCTAGGTAAGGTTCTAGTAGATGATATAAGAGACTCTACAACTGACATTCCGTGATCTATGACTTTGAGCTATGACAAATACAAGGAGAACAAATCAACTTACGTTCACACAGCTACATAATAAAAGCACATGTCCTTGCACACACATCTAGAAATAGCACATAGCACAAAGCACTTGTGCTTGTATGGATATGCAAGCAGATTGAATAGATAGCACTATATACTAGAAGATTGCAGATAATCTAAGTACCAACCAGAGCGACTTCACATTTTCAAGGTCTATCAGAATTGCCTGAAATTCTAATGGCTAATACAAACAATGCAGTATCAACAACAACCACAACTATTGTTACCAATAATGCTACAACTATCACAAATACTATATCTCTAAAACAATTCTCCCTATAGGTAACTATTCAAATCATATTTGATCTCGATTGGAGTTGTACAATATTTACAAACTATAATTTTACTTGAGTAGGCAGCCTAATTGCTTAAAACATCAAAGCTCCCTTGCTTTGCTCCCTTCCTTTCACTCCATACTTCTTCAAGCACCATATCCAATAGATCATACTACTAACAATAAATAGGGTACGCAACAAAACCAGCTGTTCCCAATTTATGTAGAGAAAAACAGGGCCAGCTTTCTTAGTTTTTCCTATAAAAACTTTCTTAGTCTATAAACATTTCAAAACAATGAGCTAGAAATGCAGCTGCATACTTCATCCTATAGAAAAAGGGTAATCATCCATGTCCCCTTAATAATACTAAGCTTACTTTAACAGCTAGAAGAATCAGTGGCCTAACTACTCACCCTAAATCAACCAACCAACCAATGGATATTATTAGCATCGAAAATAAACATCCTGTAAATTTAAAGAGAGATCAGACCTGCCAGTGGTGCCACAAGCAAGACAATTAAGCCGTCCCTGCTTCCCATCCTCTATGTAAATCTTCTTCTGCGCTCCATTCTCATTAATCACCTTCGCAAAGTACAGAAATGCCTTCTTCAACGCAGCCTGGTCGACCTGAAGATGCTTATGACCCACATTATCACCGCCGCCTTGCCTAAACCCCACATTCTCATAACCCCCGCCAGTCCTCATATACTTGGAAGCTCTCGGATCATCGCCACTTCTGGATTGGGCCCCCAAGTCACGCCGAAACGGGCTACTCGGACCCGCCGCAAACCCGTTTCCGAATTGCACCAACTGCTGCCGCCGCTTGGCCAACTCTTCTCCCTTATCCCTCAGCTCCTCTTCTTCCCCAAACTTCCTCTTCATCGACCCTTCCTGGGGCCCACGGCCGTCCAGCCCAAGCGAATTCCAGTAGTCCGGGGCGGCCGGCCGGCCCTGCCCGAGCGGCAAGAACCGCCCCGACGGGTCCATATGCGGAGGAGGAGGAGGAGGAGGAGGGAAGTCCTGGTAATCTGGCGGGAGGGCGAAGTAGGAGCGGACGCTACCGTCGGCGAGAACGATCGTGCGGCGCTCGAGGTTGTGGAAGCCGTAGACGGGCGGGGGCGGCGGGCCGAACGCGGCGGGGTCCGGGAAGGGGAAAGGAGGGGCGGCGCCGGGAGAGGGGAGGGGCGGGTGCTTGGGGTTGGCGGGGCTGGCGGTGGGGCCCTTATTGGGGGATGGGCCGGTGGTGGTGGTGGGCTTGGGGGGTTTGGTCGGGTCGGGTGGGTGGGGGTGGTTGTTTTTGAGACTGGTGGAGGGGGAGGATTCCCAGCGGGATTTGCGGTTAGAGGCGGAGGAAGAAGAGGAAGGCTTGTTGTTGTGTGGTGGGGCCTTGGAGTGGTTACCTCCGGCCATCTTGGGGGGTTTTAGGGATTGAAGAATGAAGAAGATGGTGGGTGGGGAGGAGGTCGTCGTCTCCCGAAAGCGTTCTATAATTTTGGGTACTTGGGCTTCGCTGGCCCGTCTTGAAATATAAAATTTAGTTCTCCTTCCGATAAGAAGGGATTGTTTTTGCTCTGTGTCGTATGTGTCGCACACTTTACCTTGCGGCGGTAGTTTATCTAATTGCTCAAGTTCACCCATCGGATCACCGGAACTGGATTATTGCTTACATCAGTGACCCAGACTTCACGGGTGGAAACAAATATTAAAAAACAGTAAATATTGTCTGTTCTAGTAAAATCAACACTCCATGTTTCTTTTTTTAGTATGTTAAGAACTGGATTATTGCTTACATGTTTCTTTTTTCAATATGTTAAAAACTGGGTTATTGCCTTTTTTTAGTATGTTAAGAACTGAGTTATTGCTTACATCAGTGACCCAAACTTCACGGGTGGAGATAAATATTAAAAAACAATAAACATTGTCTGTTCTAGTAAACAGAGTAAAATCCACACTCCATGTTTCTTTTTTTAGTATGTTGAATTTTGAAGAGAGTGTTGATTGCAATGGAATTTCATTCTCCATTCTCAGACAACAATGCGGACTTCAACCCCATATTTGTCCAACTCATACAAAACTATATTTCCAAGACTATGATAGGACATTTCCTGTTTGTGCAATAACTAAGATATGCGGGAGTGTCGGCTTGCCTGTCCAAATTATTCCAGTTTCTAAAACTTGTTAAATATTGCTTTAAAACTTCTAACGAGCCCAAGATATGAAATCCCTACATAGTACAGCCTATGCAGCTCTCTATCACGACATCTTCCCAAACCAATTACAAGCTGCATTTTAGGCTTCAGCAAGCAAACATGCATTTAGATTCTGATCAGTAAATTTTTATTTTGGGTTCACATAAACAGAAAACATATACCTCAGACTCAATGCTAAAGCATCAAATGAAAAGGCTGCTTTATATGCCAAGAATGCCTAATAAAACAGAAACACCAACAAAAATAAAAATTATCCGCTTCCATTGCATATGCATACCACACTATCCTCAAACACAAAGTACCAAGCAGCCAAATGGAATCGATAGAAGATAACTAGACATTCCGCATTAATCCACCAAAACTTAAGTTGACTGAGAATGCTAAACTAGAAGGTATTTTTAAAAGTAACACAAAAAGAGCAACAACATGACATCCTCCCAGACAGCCAGAACATATTCTTCAACGTTTCTTGGACACACCAACAGTCTTCCCCCTGCGGCCAGTGGTCTTGGTGTGCTGTCCACGCACGCGAAGGCCCCAGTAGTGTCGAAGACCACGATGATTCCTGCACAACAAGGAAATAGCATCAGTCATGATATTCATAGTCACTAGACCTTCAATACATCACTCACACAATGCATGAAGATCTCACAAAAAAGAGTACACCAAGATGTGAAACCTGCAAGACTCGACTCAAAAGTTCATAATTCAAAGCAAGTACTCAAAGATGCTGAGTTCATGGTGGGATATGAGAACTCTACGTCAGAGGACTACATAACCTACTGACCATATATAACAATGAAATGACATAAGAACCTTATTTCAGATGACCACATAAACTACTGAACATTTATAACAATGAAATGATATAACCCTAAGAAAAAGGAAACAAATCAATTTTCAAGATTGAATGCATAATAAGGTTGAAAGACTTCTCTGATCTTTCTGATCAACTAACAAGGGAACAAACAAAGGTCTCCACGGCTAAAAAGGCTGGAAAGCCAAAACATATACCTAGCATAAGAACTGACTCGAATAGGAAGCTAACTTCTGCAAGTCAAAAGCTGTTGGAGACTTTCAGAACTATTGAACAAAGTAGCATCTCTCTCAGAAATTGTACCGCGCATGTGAACACAAAATAAAACAAGAGACTTGATATGGTTACATCCAAAACACTAAAGAGAAGAGAATACAAAAAATCCATTTTACACTCTAGGGCAGTCTTTCTGAAGCCATCAAATCCTAAACTAATTACAGGATACACTAAACTCACATCAACCCTGACACAGTTCAGACCACAGATGATCAACAGGATAAGACGTCAATTGCCAGAAAATTGTTCAAAGACCAGAAACTTGCCAGAATCATTCAGCAAAACAATTAACAATGACAACAATAAAACCAGACTCGTACCAATAAGATAAAACGCACAGATAAACATAGAAGCAAAAAACAATCAACTTAAGAGTTGAATACAAATTCAGACCTGATCTTCTTGAGCCTCTCGAGATCATCCCTGAGCTTCATATCCAAGGCATTGGCAACCACCTGGGAATATTTACCATCCTTGTAATCCTTCTTTCTGTTGAGAAACCAGTCAGGGATCTTGAACTGGCGGGGATTACTCACAATGTACATCAGGTTCTCAATCTCCTGAGCAGACAGCTCACCAGCCCTGCAGTAACCAAAATCATCATCCCATTCAAAGCCACAATTCCAACAATCAACTACCTCACAATCATATACATAGGGTTAACAAATATTAACGAACCTAAGGTTACCGCCAATCATATTTTCTAATCAAACTGTACCAGTAGACCTACTGAGATAACGAAGAACTAGGCAGTGATAAAATCGCATCAGAACTAAACAGATCTATAGCTAATTAGCCATGGCTATTGTAAACGAAATGACCTAGAAAAAAGGAAAAGAAAAAGACGAACCTCTTGTTCATGTCGACGTCGGCCTTCTTGCAGACGATGTTGGCTAAACGGCGACCGATACCCTTGATGGAGGTGAGAGCGAACATGATCTTCTGCTTTCCATCGACGTTGGTGTTCAGAACACGCAGAATGTGCTGGAACTCCTCGTTCGCCACGAGAGACTACAAAAACCAGAAAACCAAAAATCAAAAGATGAGATTTCACGATTAAAAGAGAACGAGAGGAATCGAGGTAGATCGGAGTTAGAGCTAGGCTGACCATGGTTGCGGCGGCGGCGGCGGCCTTTAGGGTTTGGTCTCAGACTCTGCGTGTGTGTGTGCGCGTGCGCCGTTTGGTGAGAGAGGGGCTAGTGAGGAAGACGATGGCTTTAAAAGGATTTGAGATGTAGCGGAAGGCGATAAAGCCCAAAACCCTAGATGGGAGTTATACGCTACGGTATAGCCTTACGTGTATTTTTTTTACTTGATGAACTGTAGCCGCACGATATATTGAACTTGTGCCTTTGAGCCATCCAGTCCATTTAGAATTTCCTTTTTTTAATTCTGCCCCTTCATTTCTTTTCTTTACCGGAAAAAAAGTAAAAAAACCCACACAATTCACATTTTCAGTTAAAATCAGGGTGGGTACGGTGCGGTTTGAGGTCCAAACCGTTTTTTTCGGTTGGGCTATATTTTAAACCACAACTGCATTTCAAAAGGGTTGGATCGATTATTTCAGTTACACTATTTTTTAGTGCGGTGCGGGTCGGTTTCGGTGTAGACCGATTTATTTATTTCAACCAGAAAGGAAGGCCCAAAGTCAGGCTTATTTTTACTAACAATTTCAATAAAGCATAAACAAATTTTCAATTCATTTAGAGTCCACACATGTCTACAAATGTCACCCAAATATCAAACAACTAGTAGAAAGACCGTATTTGAACACTTAACAAACCCAAATATATATATCGATTATCAAGCAAACATAGCAACTTGCAAACTACAAACCTGAACAGAAATGGATTTCTTATATATTACAAACCAACAGTTCCATCAATAGAGAAATAAATAAATATATATATATAATTAAAATAAATTCGGTGCGATTCGGTACAAACTTATCATGCTGCTCCTATGTATTAGTTTGAGCCTAAAGAGAGGCTAATAGTAGTGATTATAAGTTTGAGTTTTGTTGGTCATTTATTAGTTTGAATTCATGCTGCTCCTACGCTCCTTTTGTTATGAGAGGTAGGGATGAACTTTTTTGACACTGGTCGACTATAAAGTACGTTAGTCCAAGTAATGGTTGAGCGTCAGCTGCCTACAACATTTTTCTCTAATAATCTATATTCTCTACATCTAGCACTTTGCACATTCTTCTTCTCTAATGATCACATTGAGGAAGATTAAACATTTGTCCCAAATAGAACGCGCCTCATGCGCCAAAGAAAAAAGAAAACCAGATCTCGAGGGTTGGTTCTCCCGGTCGAGCGTATCCGGCAAATCTGCTGCTACGTCTCGGTCCGGGAGGGGTTCTTAGTTTCTTAGTTTTTCTGGAGTGCACACCTTTTTTGCTTCCAGTCCGCTGGCTGTTTGCCTTCAAGGGTTGGTGTTGGTGTAGTTATGAGGATAGAAGGGGTCGGGTTGCAGATCCATCGTCACCGCGCGAAGGAGGGTCCAGATCGGTGTTGGAGAAGTGTTAGGCTGGAGGTTGTTACCCCGATTCGGTGTTTGCTTGTTCGGATCAGGCTTGTCTAGGTGCTTTACCTTTTGGATCGGAGTTTCTTGGTGATCTAATGTCAGATCGATCTCCGACTGAGTTCTGGTGGGGTGTCCTAGGGGTTTTGTGTTTGGTTGGAGTGGTGAGGCAGCAGTTCTGGTGGTGGTGACCTCGACGGCAGTGTTTTGTGAAGACAGGTGGGATGTCTCGATCTGCAACCAGTGGAAGAACGGCGGAGGTGCTAAGGGACGGTAATCACGGTGGCTCTGGTCTGGTTTCTAGGCTTGAGGTCGGCTTGATTTGATGTGGGCTACAAATATGGGGTTTGAGCTTCTTCAGATTTGGGTCTGACTTTGTTTTTGCCCAGGAGTGATGTTGCATCTCAACACTCTAGGTTGTTTTGTTATTTAGTTTCTGTGTTTTCTTTTTTATTTTTGTCCGATCCTTTATGGTACATTGTTCATGTTGTTGGCTGATTACAAGACACCGCTGATCGAGTGATGGCGGTTTTCACCCTCTTCTATCACGTGTAATCACTACTCAGGAGGTAGAGTTGACTCGAGCATATGTAAATCCTTCATGGGTTCACAATCCCTACCCAGTTGGTATGCTGACGTGTTCTTACCAATGATATTGGTACTTTGTCGGATTATGAGTCTCCTTGGTCTGTGTGACCATCGTTCCGACCTCATAGTGTAACAGAGATTTAGTAGCTCCTTTCAGAAGTCCTTGTTCAAACCCGTTGGTCTGACGTTATTAGTGGGTCAATAGTGACTCTTATTTGTATCGTTCATATCACTTGTAACACTTCTGTATGAATGAATTCATTTGATAAAAAAATAAAAAATAAAAAATAAATTGATCACATTGAGGAAATGTCTACACAATTAGCATTGAAGCTAGTGGAATTGGTCGACTGAAAAGTATGTTATCCCAATTAATAGTCGAGCGTCGACCGCTTACGACATTTATTTTTTAGTAAAAAGAAAAAAGTCATTAACTATACCATCATTTGAAGACTATATACCTTATTGTCTAAAATTTAAAGACTGTGTACCTATTTGTCCAAACCACTCATACCTCAAATACTAAGGCCACATTTGGTTCGCGAAAAGTAAGTAATTCCTAACTTGTTCACTTCTTGCATTTGGGAAAAAAAAAAAAATTTAAAAAAAAAAAAAAAAAAAAAACTTTCCTGAATGAAAGGAAATTAAGGGGGTAAAGTGGTTCCTTTCAACCCCCAAAGTAATCACTTTCTCATTTTATTTTCTTGCATTTATTATTCACAACATATTATTTTATTGCATAAAATTATTATAACTTTCCCTACATTACCAAACATCGGAATTGAAAGTTTCTGGAGGAGGAATTTCATTTCGAGTCCCATGGAAAAGACCAAACGAAGGAGGAGGAATTTACATAAAAATTCTCAAAGTTAAATGACTATTATATCCTCTGTATTCATGAAATTTTCCTATTTTCCCTTTGGATAAAATCCTCGGGCCACGGCTCCATGATGATAGAAGACACAGTTGGGAAGCAAGAAGCTGAGGCACAGATCCTTACCCAGCTATCGGAATCTCGGTTCAAAGAACAAGTAATGTCTTCCTATGCTTCTACACCTCTCTAGTTCTGAATAGCAAGCAAGCATATATAATTGACTGTTGTGCTGCTCGAAGAGTCGAAGTTACGCCACTAGTTTTCCAACGTTTTATTTGTTTCAATATATCGTTTAAATGGTGAGCAATTCAAAAATAATCTCCAAGTAAAATAGTGGGTGTTGTATTGTTTAGTGTACTTCCTTCTGGGTTTAGTCGGTTTTAATTTAGAAGTTGTACAGAGTATCGGATTCTAAACTTATCAGTATGCTTCTGTTTGTGTGATGAAGGTGAAATATTGGGCAAATGGGTGAGAAGCTACTCAAGTGGGTTTAGATTAATTGAACAAGAATGGCTGCGTCTGTTCATCTTGCTCCAGAGCTCTTCCCTCTTGTCATTTCCAGGACAGGGAAGAATAATTTGAGACCTAATAAAGAGTGTAAGCACCAAAGTACTAATGGGTATAGATTTTCATTTCTATAGTAATACATAAACAGAATGTGCAGTGTCATTTATGCTAGATCAAAAATTTTCATGAAAAAGTTGTGTAGAAGCTATAATAGTCTTCGTAAAGATCAAATTATTACCCCAAATCCAGCTACATTATTAACTTGATATGCTTCTCTCCTGTAACAGATAAACTGCACTCCAGGTGTGCATTACCTTCTGAAGGAGCTTCATCAACTCGCCGACTTGTAGTATATGCGGGTGCTTCTATCCTTGCGGTTCTCGCCACTAACTATGGGCTAGTGCCATTGCCTGTTTTGGCAGATGACAAGTCAAATGGTGAAGAGGAGAAGGATGGAGTTTTAGGTGCTATCCAGTCGCTGCTCGAAACCAATACGAAAACGAAGTCTGGAAGAGTGTTGCCAAAGGCATATTTGAAGACTGCAAAAGAAGTTGTGAAGACACTGCGGGAATCAGTACAGGAAGATCCCAAGGATAATGCAAAGTTTAGACGTACTGCAGATGCAGCAAAGGAATCAATTCGAGAGTATTTGAGCAATTGGAGGGGACAGCCAACGGTGTCTCAAGAGGAATCTTATGTCGAGTTAGAGAAAGCAATAAGATCATTGGCCGGCTTTTACTCAAAGGCAGGACCATCTGCCCCATTGCCTGAAGAAGTGAAGTCAGAAATATTGAGGGATTTAGATACAGCTGAAAAGTTTTTATGAGATATCAATCAAAATGTGAAATTAAACTTTAGTTTTTGATGCATGCATTCATTCTTTTAAGTTTAAGAACAAATTTGAACTCATTTTGTATATGACCACATTTGCTCCTAATTGTAGCCAATCTGACATCCTTACGAGCAGCTGTATAACATATTTATACCAGAAAGAGTGCAAATATAGCTACTAAAGGAAACTTTTTCATACAAGAGGGGACAAAAACCATCTGTGACATCAAATCGTCGCCAATAACTTATTGCTCAATTATAATGTTACATATACAACACTGCATTAGTATTTAGCCCTATTAGCCACTAGCAACTCTCAAATCTATATTTTTAACTTGACATCTCTGGAATCACCAAGACTCCGGCAGATCTCGTCCAAACTTGACTTGTCATAACATGGCAGAGCTTTGACCGAAGCTAATTTGGAAACTTATCAGAAATAATCCATCTAAATCTCCTTAATTATATGTGGGAACAGGAAGCATCAAGAACGTGACAGGACACCTTTCGAGCTGCACAAAATAGGAAGCTTATATGAGTTCCAAATGCCGAGTAAATATCATCACTGATTTACCAAAGAGCAAGAAAAGATTCCTGGAGAAATTTATCCACTCAAGGTTCTTATCAAACCTTGGAATGCTCCCAAGGCGACGTGGGTCATATTCTAGTGCTTGTCGAAGAGCCCTTGCAAATGCTTTGAAGGTTGCCTCAATAATATGGTGAGAGTTCCTTCCAGCAAGCTGGAGCCAACCAAAATTTAGAAAATTCTGTTACACACTTAAAACTGGAGGAGCGATTTAAAGCCTGCTAGTTGATGAGTTGAAAGAAAAAAAGTACTGAAGGGTTCATAATATGCCCATTTTCATATTACAGAAAAAGAATGTTTTGAAGTTGACATAATTGATCCATGTAGAAACAGAGATGGCAATTCATTCATCAAATAACTTCTAGTCTGAACATTCATATTTTTGAATGCTTTAAGATTTCAAAAGCTCTGTAAAGTACCTGCCGGATGTGAAGTGTCATACCAGAAGTATTCACCAAAGACTGGAAAAAATGTTCCACCAGCTACAAGAAGGATAGTTCTAGCAATTAATTAGTAAGAAGGATAGTTCTAGCAATTAATTAGTAGATCTTAATCAACACAAATTTCCAAAAGCAAATAGAAAGAATATAAACAGCTATATACGATTAGTCAGTTTTAAGCAGCTGCAACAATAACTCCCTTTATGTTGTTTTCTCTTTTAAAAAGAGAAATATCTCCTGGAAGTTCCAGGAATGCTCTATGGAGTATAGAACTATGGATAGACAGCATATGATATGAGGAACTTGAAGTCCAGGTTCACAGTACACTACCTGAGTGTCATAGGTACCAACTCTCTCGGTCGGTATCTGTAGATCATAACCCAAATGTGGTCGGCCAGATAAATCCTGCAAAAAAAAAAATATTAAGCAATTATAGAAAAGGAAATACCTCTTGTACTGAGAAGTCCAATCGGTAAAGTACATATAATAACTGAGGTCACAACCACTGATTAAGTTTACCAATAGAGTGATATAGCCTGGCCCTCAAGCCTACGGGTTTCCCTCGTTATTGTCAGAACAAGGATAGATTTCACTACCAACAAGAAATGCAACAAACAGTTTGTTCATGAGTGTTTCAGGAGACCACCTCTGGCGATTTTCTCATGATCAAGCAACGTCTCCTCTAGTGCTTATAATTTGTCATGGGGTATTGGCCAAATTTTCAAAACCATAATGGCTTATGAAGCTATGAATTTGTAAAGTAAAGATTACTTTAAGTGAACCTTTCTGACTAAAAAATGATAGCAGCTCAATGTTCTCACATGTATATAATGAGTGAAAATAAATCTTAAGAATTTAACATGAATAGAAGTTTTCAAACTGTCATGTAGTCTTTTTCTTTGGTCAACTACCGTCACACAGTCATACATGTATTTCAATATTCATACAACAGAACGTACCAGTGAGACATGAATCCATGCTTCATCAAGAGGAGCAGAGAAGTCACCAAACCTGTTGATTCCTTTTCTATCACCAAGTGCTTGAAGCAAAGCCTAAAAGCCAAGCAAAATTAGCTACATTCTCCGAAACACACAAGTCGATTAAAAAAAAAAAACAATGCTGGTCTCTACAGTACCGTTCCAATAGCAAGAGCGACATCTTCATTTGTGTGATGATCATCAATGTGGATGTCACCAGTTGCCCTCACATGCACGTCCAACAACCCGTGCGAAGCAAGTTGCTACACAAACAAATACACGCAACAGCTGAGAATGCATTACACAATAAACGAAACCACAAAGCCCTTCTCATGAGTGAAGAAGTCGTTGACATCTCATCACAGCTAGCACTAAAGTGCTTCAATTTTCAGCCCAATACTACAGATCCCATTTTGCTCATATCAAAATCAAAACAAAACACACATTAAAGTTACAACTTACAAGTACAGTAACAGTACCAATATCAATTCAACTGTAAAAAACTAACAAAAGCTAAGAAAAATGATTACTCACATCCAACATATGATCAAGGAAGGGAATCCCAGTACTGGAATCAGCAATTCCGGTGCCGTCAAGGTTTATTTTGACGGAGACATTGGTCTCCTTGGTCTCCCTCTTAACCTCCCCAATTCTCTTCCCTGAGAAAAATTGATCACCAATTAAGATCCATAACAACACCGAATTTGGAAACCCAGGCCAAGAACTGAGATTAGGGTTAGGGTTTACCAGAGCCAGTAGGGGAATCGGTGGTGAGAGTGGAGCCATTGTAAGAGGCAGAGGGAGTGATGATTCCGTGAGAGTGAGAATCCATGTGTTGGAGCTTCAGGTGGTGGTGCTTTCGTGGGAGATGTGCCCACCGGGAATTGGCGAAGGCGAGGAGTCTGGGTTTTAGCGGCGGAGATGAGAAAGGTGAGGATGGTGAGCTTAGAACACCGGGTGGTGCTGATACCTCCATTTTTGGAGTCTCTAGTTTTGTTTCGAATACACCCCCCCCCCCTACTTAGGTCACTAACACCTTCTTTTTAACACTTCTTTGGTTTAGGGTATTAGCTCAACCTCTAAATTTGATTTTTGAACCTATCCTACTAAAGTAAATTTTGAAAGCTAAGTATACACTTCTTTAATTTTATCAAAATACTCTTGAATACACATTTATATCGGTTTGTTTAACAATTTTTTATTTTTTATTTTTTTTTACCAATTAAATAGAGTCATGTTTGAAGTAACCAACTCCATTGTTACATTATACTTAAAAAAACCTCTCTGAAACCCTAAAGCTTTACGGCGGCGAAGGCATCTCCAGCGTCTCCCTGACGTCATGGGGATGCTGCCGGACGGGCGACACATGGTCTAGCCCTATGGGGTCTTTGCTTGAGGTTTTGATGGTGGTAGCTGTACCTATTCGGATCGAGGCAGCTTGGGGCTGGAGGTTCATGACGAGGAGGAGGCTGGTTTTCACTCCTGACGGCGACGGCTAGTTTTTTCGCTCCAGACGACGGCGTTTGTGCGGCCCGTGACGGGTTTCGAATGGTTTCGAACTGTGGTGTAGATCGTACCTCGCTTCTGGGTTGGGCGCGAGATCGGAAGCGATGGCGTTAGGCAGTGATGGCTTTGGGAGGCTCTCTCGTCGGGCGGCGATGGCGTCGTGAAGCTCAACGGCTCTGCGCTGTAGAGAGATGATGGGTTGGGCTTCACTGTTGGGCCTTGGCTGCATATCCTGTAGGGCTGCGGTTTATAGGCCCGGGCCTTCACTTTGTCTTCGGGCTAAGTGTTGGTCCTAGGGCTACTATTGGGTCTGTTTTGGCCTCCAAATTAGATATAATTTTTTCTTTCTAAGTTATACCCTATTTTTTTAGGGACCTATGCACTTTTGTTTTGTTTTTGTGCCTATTTATTATGTATGTTCATAGTTCATAGGCTCGCTGAATAAGTGAGCACTGGTTGTCTAATGGGTGGTGCTAGCATACCACGTCCTAAACTTGCCCTAGAGTTGGCAAGGGAAGGTATGTATCCGTGCCATTCTGGCTTGAGATGAATGAATGATTTGGTTCAAAAAAACCAACTCCATTGTTTGAGCGTATTGAATGGCTTCACAATTTCACTCATTTATTGTTGAATGGCTTCACAATTTTTCTCGTTTATTGTTTCACATACATGTACAGTTAGACGTCTATACATTAATAGCCTTTTTTTATTTATTATTATTATTATTATTATTTTTTTTTTTGATAAAGACCATTATAGGGATTTCCATATAGGGTAAAGCCAGAATAACCGTTACATATCATTCTGCTACCATCTTGAACATATAGTAAGGCCAGAATAACCGTTACATATCCTTCTGCCCATCTACAAATAATGAAGAAGTTGTGATGAAGAAAGCATCACGGTGATACATAGAATAGAATCATTCATTTGACATGTCATGCTCACTTATTGTAAGCGAGTCTATTCAACTATGAAAAACATAGTAATAGGCAAATAAAACAAAACTTATACATTAACAGACTTGAATTCAAGTAAATCCTATTAATTTAATTATTTAGCAAATATTAAATAATTAATAAATTAATAATTTATTAGTTTACCAATCAATTAATAACTTATTAATTTATCAAAGTATTTTATTTTATTTTATTTTATTAAATATTGTTGTATTTTATTCAATGTACTACATTTTTTATTGATATTACATGTATCATCAAAGACTTCGTAGGTCTAGAGACTAATCTGTGCATGAGAGGTCATGTTAAAACGTTTTCTCCTCACTGACCATCAATAATAGATTAGGAACTTCAATCAGCGTCGGCGAGATATGAAACCGAGTGTGGAGATTCTACACCTGGAGGCTCTTACCAACTCGACCACTTGTAGTGGCCGGTGTTTTTTTTTTTTTTGTCTCTCTCTCTTTATTTGTCTTTTCCTCTAAGTTGAGAAAATCTATTAACAATTATTCAAATATCACTTAGTTTAGGGTTCTAAACCCTAAACTCGACCACTTTGGTGATTTTTTTTTCTCTCTTTCTCTGTCTTTATTTGTCTTTTCATCTGAATTGACAAAATCTATTAACAATTTAAAAAAAAAATTCAAATTCAAATATCAAAGTTGGAGGTCCAACTACACCACCATTTTTATTTATTGATTTATATGGCAAAAAGCTAGAGTTCTTTCTAGACCCAAGATTGAAGCTCACTCTACGTAAGCAATAACTTCAAAAGTACTCTAGCACTGCCCATAGTACTAGCTATCTGATCTACATACTGCGTAGATTTTTTTTGGTTACAACTGATCTACATACTACGTAGATTTTATTACATCATTAATTATAAGACGTACATTAACCTCTCTCTGATACTGATTACTGCTAGGAAGTTAGAAGCCTGCGAAGTCCAAAGTTGAAGATAAGGGTAGGCTCTGACCCTGTTCTTGCTTTAATTGTAGCATGTCAAATTGACCCTCATCTTGTTCTCCTTGTTGAAGTTGTTGCTCGCACCTTCTTTGGCAATGTTGTTGTTGTTGCCGGTCCCCCCCTTGTTGCCTCTGGCAACGCTTTTGGCAAATCTGCCGACGTTCGTGTTGGCTCAATTGCTGTGCGCACTGTTGACGGCATTGTTGTCCTTGTTGCCTTGATTGGCAGCTTTGCTCGCATTGCTCAAGTTTCTGCTCGGGATCTCTTGATTGCCGGTTGAAGTCTTGCTCTCCTTGTTGTAGTTGTTGCTCGCACCTTCTTTGGCAATGTTGTTGTTGTTGCCAATCCCCTCCCTGTTGTTGCCTCTGACAACGCTGCTGGCAGATCTGCTGACGCTCCTGGTGGCTCAATTGCTGTGCGCACTGCTGACGACATTGTTGTTGTTGTTGCTGGCCACCGCGTTGCCTAGATTGACAGCTCTGCTGGCATTGCTCAAATTGCTGTTCAGGATCTCTCCTTGGATTGATAATCAAGTCTTGTTCGATTACACTTCCTTGCTGCAATTGCTGGTGGCACCTTTTGTATGAATAAAAAGGTAACTTAGTCATCTTTTGACCCATAAGACAACAGTTCAATTACTTTCTAAACTATAATTACCTTGATTGGCACAGTTGTTGCCAATCGCCACTTTGTTGCCTCTCACAATGCTGCTGGCATATTTGTTGACGCTCTTGGTGGCTCAATCGCTGCCCGCATTGTTGACGACATTGTTGCTGTTGTCCGGGGTAGGGTTGCTGTTGGTCGCACCTCCTCAGACAAGCAGTATATCTCAGTCGTTGCTCCGCCATCATCTGCTCTCGGCATTCTTGCTGGCACTGCTGCTGTTGCAACCCCCTCGGCAACTCCTGCTGGCAGCTCTGCTGGCATTGCTGGAACTGCTCTTGAGGGTCATCCTCATAGCTAAGAGAGAGAGAGATGGAGGCAAGGAAGAGAGAGAAAATGAACAAAGCTTTGAGTATCCCCATGGTTATTGCTTTAGAGCGAGTCTGAGAAAGCATGGCATAGAGATTGCCGAGGTATTTATACAAGGTGAAGACTCTGCATGCAAAGTACACTTGTCTATGGAGATTACATGCAAGGTGACTAGTGTCGAATATTTTCCTTGGTGCATCGAACTTCAGGCATATATGTGGATGTATAACAAAGATACCAAAAGCATCCTTTTCTGAAAACTTCAGGCTGAGTTGTCTACAGTATCTTTTTCGAGAATTTAGTTTTTTTTTTTATGAAATACTGTAAAGTAAACATAAGTTACGAGACATTGAAAACGAAACTCTATGCTGTGGCGCAGTACTATTTTGATTAATGGCATATGTCTCTCATTCGTAGGTGATTAATGGCATATGTCTCTCATTCGTAGGAAAGAAGGGCGTGAGTTCGACTCAAAACTAACTAGTTGTTGATGTAATAAAAAAACAAAAAAAAAATTCGACGCTGTGAACTCTTGCAATAAAAATATAAAATATGTAAAAAGAGTAATTCGATGTTATGAAACTTGTTCAAAGATGAGGCAAATGTGCTGATAAATTCCCTGCTACCAAGGGCTATGATCTGACAATGTCTTCAATGGTTGATATATGTTTAGTTATAGGGGCACAATGAAAAATCGGTTCAAATATTTACTTAAATCTTGACAAAATACCCCAATTATCGTTTAAAACAAACATATATTCTGTCTTTGCATTTGCAGAAATTTACTGCGATTATTACAAAGAATTCAATCATCCCAACAAGAAAATAAATGAAAAATAGATCATCAAGGGCCTATTAGACACTATCCATAAGCCTAGACTCTTGATGCCCCAGACACAATGTTCTTCCACCTCCTGGAAATCATGACTGCAATACCCACAACCCTGAACCTCCGATTAACCAGACCATACGGTTCTTCCACCCCAACTCTCTGAAATCCCTGCCGACGCTTCAGTCGGAGAAGCACGCCGTAGAGGTAAGGGACTATGCCTGTGTACTTGTCCATCCCCTCTCTCTTTATTTCCATGATGGATCGAAATGCTAAATCTGAATAAGCTTTTTATATGACATGATCCCATAGGGACCCCGGAGTTAGATGCAAACACGTCTACTGGAAGTGGATGCCATGACCAAGAATTAAGAGACAACTAGATGGTTGTTGGCTTAGTGAGGAAGCATCATCGTTATTCCAAATCTCACTAATTTTGTGCTAATAAGAATGCAGAGCGCGAGCTCATTTAATAATGCCTAAACAGGGCAGTAGTTTGAGATACATGAGTGACTAGTTCAACAATAACTAATAACGCCCTTGATTAATACGAGAGAAGCTAGATAAACAAAACTTAATGAGCTCAAAAGTAATGAGAAACAGACATATACACAGAAAGGCTCCTCTAATCTTGCAAGCAATTTGATTCCGAGTCCAATAAATCTACAAAGCTAGTGAGTGATTCGGAAATCTTATGAGAAATTCACACAAATGCATGGAAGAACGATTTTCAATGGCAGAACACCTTTCCCATTGCCGATTCAGATTGACTATCATGCACATACCATTAAAACAGATGATCGAGCCCCATACTGGTCTGAGCTGCAGAACTAGACAAGAGAATTCACTGCTTCCCAACCAGTTGAACAATCAAAATTGTGGCCGAGATGCAACTTTAATGCTGCCCAGACAGTAGGAGCAAAGGTTCTAATAACCTGAAACCACCAAATGACGAGCTAACATTGGATAAATTCCAAACTTCACCTTAAGCTCTTTCTACGCATATAACACAACGAGGTAGCATCAGTATACTAATTGACATACCTAGGACTATCAAGGTGGCATTTCTTAGCAGCAGCTTCACCACTTAATTGTACATGACAGAATCCTAGATGCAACAAAGGCACATCTTGCAACTTCCAAGGATAAAAATAAATCTCAAGGTCCAGTTAAGTTGGATATAGAACTTTAAAACCATACTGAGAATATGGCTAAAGGCTAGGATTTCTTTGTAGTTGTAATAATACCACTTATTCACCCAATCTGAATCAGAGCATACACCATCAGCTCCAGGCCTCCAGTGGCCTGCAAAATTGTGAACAATGAGGCGTTCCCACATTGGAAGAGAACATGGGTGGATTGGCATAAAAAATCAGCAACAATATCAAACAGAACCAGATTCATCCCTCCCAGAATCAGTAGCGGAGCCATCACTAGATGCTTTAGGGATGCTCTTTTCACAATGCACTGCATCAGAAGCAACTTCTGGAGCCACATATGATTGTTTCTCAGTCTCACAGAAACTCGAATTTGGATTTCCATCTTCCTCACTGTTCCCACCAAAAGTTTCTCCTGAAAAAGGAACAGGCTCAAGGGAGGCCCTATCAACATTCTCTTCATGGGAATTATCAGAAGCACTTTCTTTCAAGCACCTTGAAGAATTATCCAGGAATGGTTTTACTCCCATCATTTGATCATCACTTGTATCCGGAGAAGACTGACATTTTGCATCCAACGTGTACTCAGCTAACTTGGCGCCTTGATCAGAGTTGGATGGAGTCCCCTTGGTTGAAGCCTGAATGTTGAGTTCATGGAAAGCATTCAGTGAACCACTACTCAACATGGAAGTATCCTTTAACGAAGCGTCAGGACTCTGAGAGGTAGACTGGAGATTATCTTCAATGGGAGAATCTGCCACTGGTTGATTTTCCGTCTCTAGAACTTCATGTCTTGTAACAGGGGAAGACTTGCGTTTCACTTCAGAAGTGTGTTCAGTTAACTCGGCACCTGAATCACAGTCAAAAGATGGATTCCCCTTGGTTGAATCCAAAACCTTAAGTTCATGAGAAGCAGCATCTGATGAGCTACTAGTCAACATGGAAGTATTATTTAATGGAGCACCAGGACCTTGAGAGGTGGACTGCATATTACCTTCAACAGGAGAATGCAGTATTGTTTCATTTCCAATCTCTAGAGCTTCATCAATTGTTTTAGAGGGAGACTGGCATTTTGCTTCAGAAGTGTATTCATCTAACTTGGCAACTGAATTGGAGTCGGAAGATGCAGTCCCCTTAGCGGGAACCTGAGAAGCTTTCATTAGATTACTCCTTATCATGGAAGTATTATTTAATGAGGCAGCAGGACACTGCGAGGTAGACAAGACATTATCTTCAACAGGTGCAGTGTCTACAGCTTCACTGCTTCTTTCAGGGGGAGATGGGAATTTTGCTTCAGAACCATATTCAGCTAACTTAGCACCTGAATCAGAGTCAGCAGACAGAGTCCCATTGATCGAAATCTGATTGTTTTGTTCATGAGAAGCATCTAACGAACCACCATTCAACATGGAAATATTATTTGAAGAAACAACAGGACACTTGGAATTACACTGCCTATTATCCTCAACAGGAGACTCCAGCAGTGGTTTAGTTCCTATCTCGAGAACTTCATGGCTTGTATTAGGAAGGCATTTCCCGTCAGAAGTAGATCCAGCTAATTGGTCACCGGCAGGAGACTCGGAAGACATACTCCTTCCAGTAGAATCTAAATTTTTGAGTTCATCAGAGGCATCCAAAGAGCCACTCATTACAGGAGTATCATTTAAGGAGACACCTAGACATCGAGAACCAGAGTCCACATCAGCAGCTTCATCTACAGTTTCATTGATATGAAGCATACCAGCTCCATCACTCCCATGATGATCAAGACTAGCTGGGGAACCAATATCAGATTTGCCTCCTCCTCCAGGCTTTATACAATCCTTGCCTAGGCCGTCCATTTTCTTTACACCTATTGCAACATGACATTGAAGGTACAAAATGCAAAGTCAGAGAACAGGCAATTTAAGTTCAAGCAATAAACAACTTTAAATAGAACACGTGCTACCTGTCATGTTTGTCTCATTTTCTTTGTCCACCAGCAGCTTCTGTAGCATGTCTATACCAGGGAAGACTAACATATTGATTGACCTCACTTCTTGCTTGAATGATTCCTCAAGAGGAACAAAACCAAAAACACCTGTCCATGTATGCATGAGTTCCGCAATTGCAGGGATAACCAACTTCTCAACCTTCAGGGAGCAGAGAGCCTTCAAAATAGAAAGAAGGAGAACAATCAATGGCATACAATAATAGCAGGTAAGACCGCACTCAAGGGACAACAATTTAAAAAATTTAAACATCTCTTTCATGCAAATAAAATAATCAGCAATATATAATCCTCATAGCTTTACCGATTCAATGGCACAGAAAAGCCTACGACACATCCCTTGTCGCCTGTATATGTGACGAGTTCCGATGAATGGCATCTCTGCTAACATTGTACCATGAAACCTAACCAGAAAGTAGAAGACATAATTGTGAGAACTTGTTTGTTGATTTTGAGACACTTTAGAAGGAACGATTGCCTCATGGAAAACATAGTTAAGTAAAGAATGCATGGTCTCATTTATTGTCAATTTGACATGCTAACACATATACATCCACAGTAGTTTTAGGGCCTTAATTCCAAGAACAAGAAACTTATCATATAGCATTTTACCAAAGTTAAAAAAGAATATATGCTGCTTTAAAAGTGATATGAAGTGGATTTTTTTTTTTCAATAAGCTTCAACAACTAGTGAAATGATACCCATCGAATATAATTCACTCCAAACATTACATTCAAAGATGAAACCATAGCCATCTAATATGAGCATTATATACCTGATAGAAGCGGCAGATATTATTTCATCACCTTTCTCCAAAATAGCAGCGTAGAAGCCACTGTAGTTCAGCCGATTGAAGTTTGATCTAAGCAAAAAGGGATGAAATAACTCATTAGTTAAAACACCATAGCCTAATAGCATTTTTCACCAAATGTAACCAAAAAAAAATAATCATGTGATATCACACCTCTAGCTTGGAAAGCCAGCTAATTATTATTGCTAACATATTGTGCCAAATGCATACATTTATCTCGTCTTTTCATAACCAAAGAATAGGACCAAAAGGATACTTATCTAGAATTATAGCAATCTTTTAAACCTGCCAACGTGGCATACCAAAGTGCAGATGAGAATATTCAGAATATTAACGACTAGAGAAGCACGCTTTCTAAGCACTTACCCACAATTATATAGAACATTATGGATTAAATTGATCCCACTCCGTCTGTCAACAATAGGCAAAAAGCATTCATCCATAACAGTCAATGCAACAGCGAGCTTAGAATTGCATTCAACCCTCAGAGGAAATCCTCTATCTACATCTGTTCTCTTTACAAGTGACCACGTATATCCTGCTTCTAGTTCATGTTTGACCCCGAGACATCTCTGCAAATTCTCAAAGAGCTAAACAAGGAGCAAAATAAATTTAAGTCAGTACCCTATGAAGAACTGAAGTTATAGATTAAGCTCACAGGGGAAGAGAAAAACCATTTCTACATCTATAATACATATGGGATCTTCCATACCAGAAACAAAAAAGTATATAACTATAACTTATCAATTCTACATTATCCGAACACCAAATAAGTTGATAAGTAGGTCATGAGAACATGAAATAGCAAAGTGCATAAACTTTGTTTACTTAATATTTGTAATTTTTTCCCTCTAGTCCCTTTACACTGGATTTGGCAGTTGGTCACCATACTTCAGTTAGGTTTCTAGGTTAAACGAACAAAAAAACACATCTGTGATCCTCCCTAAAAATTTCAAAGAGATTGATGGAAATATCAATAAATTTCCTTCTGCGCCAAACTTTCCACTTAAATTCAGGTTTGAGCCAATATCAAAATGGTTTAGACACTTTTGGAAAGATGACAACAGTTTAGGAATAAGACAACCTCTACAACCCCCAAATGGCCATGGGAAGGATTATGGGTGAAAATTCTTATTAAACTTCAAAATTAAATGCCAACATTTACTGTTGTCTAAATTGCGCAGCAAGAAATTTACTAGTTTGGAACCTTGAGATTTTTAGTTAACCACCAATCTGAGCTTAAAGTAACAGGTGAAAGGGCAGATTTGTTTTTTGTCCTTTGATAAGCATTGTCGAAGAAGGATGAAAGACTACATAGACCAAATAGAGATGATAGATAATAGTATCAGATCCTAAAAAACTTGTTATTTTTACAGTTATACCTAACAGATAGTAATAATTCCTAAAAAAAAGCCTCGTTATTTATAGTTAAACCTAATACACACAGAAATCAAGGTAACAAAATGCTGAAAACACCAAAATAAGTGATACCTCTCTACATCTCTGCCCGCAAAAGGAAGAGCCTGAACTATTGGAATCAGCAGGACTAGCATCCATCTCCTGACTGCATGATATGTGACCTAACAAAAGCAGAAAATTATCTTTCAAGCTGTGCATCTGATGTGAAATGGTAAGAAAGCATATATGCAGATTCCAAAAACCTCAGAAGCAAGGAAGCAGATGAGTACATTTCTTCCCACAGAGACTACAAGCCAGTAGTGCAGAAACAGTTGTATCATCCTCTTCAGCAACAACCTCACTAGCTATTCCACAAACTTTGCAAATACAATTTGGGCAGTGCCAATCACCTGGAGGAAGCTTCTGTAATGACAAAAACTATATAAGCAACTAACCAAAGGAGTAAAAATCAGAACAAGTCAGCTATACACAGCTCCCGAAAATAAGCAAGACAACTCAACAAAGAATAATACTTGATAAGTACAAATTTTTTTTTGGTTCACATATGTGCGTGAACTGAACTTTCAGCAAGATTTCTTTCCAAAATGTATATGAGATTACAGATTTAACAGATTATATACTCCACATGAAGCTCAATCAGATCTGCAAAGTAATCTAAGCATAGCTGCATATCTCCCTCTTGAAAGTATTTGAGGGTTACAATCTTCATAACAATAAAAGCACTTGGAGCTATCTCAGATCATTCAACGTCTCTCTCCCATCACACTCTTTCCAAAATGTATATGGGATTACAAAGCTAACAGATTATATACTGCACATGAAGCTCAATCAGATCTGCAAAGTAATCTATGCATAGCTGCATATCTCCCTCTCAAAAGTATTTGAGGGTTACAAGCTTCATAACAACAAAAGCATTTGGAACTATCTCAGATCATTCAACATCTCTCTCCCATCACCCTCTTTCACTCCCTCTATCACTCTCATGACGGAACAAACTTAGAAAGACATGATTGGTTAGCATCACACACCACAGTCACCAACTCACCATTGATACATCAAATTCATAGCAAGTTCCCTAAAGTGCCAAGACTTACGCTCTCAACACTCAACAGGATTTCCCAGACCCACAGACACAAACCCCATTCCAGAATCCAAAATTACAAAAATATATTACCATCAATAAACCCTCTCTTTCATAAGGAAATCTTGCATCTCTGGACTTAATAATAGCCTAGGTGGAGGAGAAACAACAAAATATCTCCAAAGAGGAACAAATGACAAAATCATTCGGGGAACCATATGCTGTGCCATGAGAAAATAAAAGTAAACATACCTGTATGTTCAAGCAGCTCTGATGAAATGTTGAAGGACAGCCATCACAACAGATCAAATCCCCACCATCTCCACAGAGGCCACAAGTATCATCATCGGGATCGTCACCGTCAACTTGTACAGAGTGGAAACCAATGCGTTCAATATCCTCTTGTCTATTCCATGCATCTATCTGACATTGCAGAAGGGAAACCCCAGAGTCCAAGCATATATTTTGAAATGGCTGGCGCAATTTGCTCCCTGCATGAATCTCAAATTTCGAGACTGTGAGGATCTTACTACAGCAACCACAGTGAATGCCATCTCGTGTAATCCAGCCCTCCAGCATTACTTTAGTTCTTCGTCGATTCATATACTGCACCTTTTGGCTCAATTGCACAGTTCCAGTATCAATCAGCCAGGAGAGCAATGTTCGTTTTCCAGTATATGGAACAAAGCCATCACTTTCCGAGTTAGGCCCCTTTTTAGAACTACGAACCAACAAAGTACATCTACCAAGCTTTCTACTTTTCCTTCCATGTGGCATATGAGAACTAGATCCAGAAGATGGTTTTTCAACAGTGCCATGTAAATGATGAGAGGAACTCTGACCATTTGAATCCAAACCGTTTTCATACATTCTACCCTTGAATGACTTACCACCTTGCTTCAAGTAGGAGCTTAGTTTCTCCTCATAACTAACACTGTCCATGCTCTCTGGATCATGCTTGGCACTTTTAGGTTTTTTCACACGGACTCCTTTTGCATTCTCACTGTCACTGTCAGCTCTTTGCTTCCTTTTCATTTCTTTCTCCATCTTCTTTCGAGTTTTCCTGGTTAACTGACTGAGTACGTCATCAGTTATAGGTGCAAGTGAAGAACCATCCCCATTACGTTTAGCCTCATTTTCCTCATTTATTTGCTTTTGAAGTGCGTCATAAGCCTTAATGATAGACCAGTAAGCTGTACCTGATGGGTTAATGTACACAGCATCCAGGTAGTCTCTGTTCCTTCTAGGCCTATAGTCTATGGTCCAGCCTGCATTCAGGAGCATCTCCCTTATCCGTTCACGCAGTTTCTGCTTCTCTGTGCCACTACCACGTTTAAGTTTGACTTCTTTATTTCTGGCTGGAGGAGGGGTCTTTTCAGATGAAGGACCATCTTCAACTTTGCAACCTGCCCTCTTCATAGGTTTAGAGGCTTCGGCACTCTTTGCTGCTAGCTTCAATGAGGTATCACTGTCCTCCGAATCCCAGTCAGAGCTCTTGCTGTTCTTAGTGGGCAATGATTTTCGCAAATTCACATGGTTTTTCTCTGTCTTAACAGCTGACACTGGTTTCTCAGGAAGCTTTGGTTCTGTGAAAAATGGAGGGATGATAGCATTCTTCTTGGAAATATCCTCACTTCTTGGAGCTTTTCTATGTTCTTCAGATTTTGGAAAACTATAGTTCCCTAGTGGCCCAGGCACATTGTTTTTCTTCTTCACCATCACCTTCAAAACACCATTTTTACCCTGGACCCTAATGGGTTCATCTGAAGCACCCATGTACTTGTCTCTCAATAAGGGCAGCTGAGATCCATCGCCACTCATCTCGTACCTACCCCTATCAGCACGATCTCCCCGGTTCAAGCTACTTGTGCGGTCATGATACAGGTTCTTTCTCTTGTCAACAAGATGTCTACTTGAACCAGTCTCAAATTCCCTCTTAATGCCACTTCGGGATCCATGCATGGATCCCGCATATCTTCTCTCCCCAAAATCAACTCCGATAACTCCATCGCCGAACCGACTCCTCCGCATCGGTTGTCCCTCAATCCCATCATACTCATTGAACTCAAACACCTCCAAATTAGTTCTCCTTCCTCCCCCATCATCCAAATAATTTGTACCAATCATACCATCCTCATTCCGCCTACCATGCTCCAGTCTCTCCCTCTTCGGAACCATTCCGCTCCCTTCCACAATGCCCTTGTCTAAACCATTACAAACCCGAATAGTCTCCGGCCCAACTTTCCTCCTCGGCATCAACAGCTCATCACTCGACCCTGAATCACTCATCACCAACCTCGACCTCTTCTTCTCCTTCTTCGATTCGAAAACCTTCCGAGAACTCGAAGAACCAACGCCACCACTAACCCCATCGGGCTTCTTCCTCACAATTAAACACCCCGAAGAATTCCTATTCTTCACCAACACCCCTGAAGGGCCAACAGATCTCACACCTTCGTCCATCTACATCCACCACTCTCAAGAACCCCTAAATTCCCCAAACCTCTCCCTTCAATTCATCCCAAATTCACCAAATCCGACCCGTAAAAAACCCTAACCCTCCCAAACACAAAATTCCCCAAGTCAAAACCTACCAGATCTGACGCAACACAATCCTAAATAATGCTCACACATCAAAAACGACACCGTACTGTGAAACTGCCACAGCAAGATTTCACGAAAAATCTTACCTCGCCGGAAAGCGCCGCGATTCCGTCACCGGCACCCCGAACGCCGCCGACGCAATTCTCCAAATCGCCGAGAGAGAGAGAGAGAGAGGTAGGTCTGGATTTGTATATATTGTGTTTATGCAATTGGGCACTTTGTTGCAGAAACAGAGAACACGCTCTCTCTCTCTCTCTCTCTGTATTTATATTTTCCCTTTCTTCTTCTTTTTCCCCTTTTTTTTTTTTTTCTTTTCTTCTGGATTTTTCATTTTCGCGTTAGATTTTATTTTCCAGAATTTTTCCCTCCAAATCTGATTGCGCGAGCCTTGCACGGACGGCGCTGATGGGCGCCACGTGGGATCGAGGCGAGTCCGGTTAATGACGTGGCGGAATCAGGACGAGGTTGTAGGCTGTGTTTTTTAACAGTTTGGTACTGTACTCGTTTTGGCGTTTTGGATTCTCCTCTTCCACTGTTAAGGATTAACGTTTTGGTCTGAGTCTGACCAATGACGTATTCGCCCACGCGCGAGTAGCGGAGGAGCGCGTGGGCTTGGGGTGACTGACAGAAGGGATTCTGGAGCTTTTGCCTGGGGGCTTTGTTACGATGATGATGAGCTGCACTAAAGCTTCTTCTGGGCCCGAGTTGTTTTGGTAAGAACTGAGATAGGAAACCAGGCTGTACTCAGATTCAGAACAAGGGTTCTTAACTTCTTATATAAGAAGAGAAATATATTTCGTATATAATTTATAATTAGGGTTGTGCAATTCAATGAATTCATCCTCCACAACTTAGACCTTGATGAACAAACATTTTGACCCAAAAACTTAAATATTTGAACAAAAGAAACCCTCCACAGGCGGCAACTATAATTAATTTGGCATGTGTTTCTTTCTTATGGGTGGATCGAAGAGGAAGAAAACTGAGAGAATATCAAATGAGAGAAAATCGACAACATAGGGATGGCAGAGGAAAAGGGCTATGGCGAAAACAAGTTATTTAAGGCGAAAATAATAAGAGCCTCTTTTATAGCTAATAACTCCACATGCTTATGAAAACTCATCCGGTCCACTTTTCTAGCCATTTTTTATCCAAACCAATATGACAAGTCCCTAATGACAGCACTAATTCTTCCAGGCTTATTTAGATTTTTTTTTTTAATAATGGTAATTCCATTGATAATAGCGCATGCCAAGAAGACCATTACATACTCACCCGTTGACACATAACAATGGTCAGAGCAACGTTTCGTGGAGGAGCCACAGTAGTACATAGGATAGACCAACTATATTCGAACTAATCGCTCACTTCAAAAGCGAGCCTATAAGCTATGGAAAAACATAGCGAATAGACAAGACAAACTACACTCGTTAGGTTCCTAATACAAGAAACTTATTGTAATTAGATAAAAGCTAAAAACATAGGTTTGGGCTAAGAGCCTAAACCCTAGCCCAAATTAGAAGCTATTGGACTAGGGTAGAAACCCCAGCCCAGAAACTCAAAGCCCACCAAAGCAAAGTCTACCCAAGGCCCATTCAGCCAGATCTGGTCCAGTCCACCCACTTCCACGTCCCCGTCGTACAAACCAGCCCAGCCCTTCTCCGTCCGCCGCACGCCGCCACGACCTGCGCCTGCCTCAATCTGCACCGCCACTAGCGCCCACCGCCTACGACCCAAACTGCACAGACCACGCTGCCTCAACCTACGCCACCACAGAGAAAAACCAACCCCGATCCAGGAACTCATCTCCCACCACCACCGAGTCAGACCGGTGACGCCGTCATCAGGGTTCGATCGTCGAACCGGTTAGCACGACCACCGCCTCTCACCATCCCAGCCAGAACCCCCAAGCAGCCTCGAGCAAAACTCCATCTGATGGAACAAGAGCAATAGCCATGAATACCCGTCCGGCAGCAGACCCCACGACGACGGCGAATGCCAGAGGCCAGCCCATTCGTCCGAGCGCCGCCGGACGAGAATGATTGCTCAGATCGAAACGCCATCGGGCTTTAGGGTTCTCTCCAGAGAGAATATAAAGCCGAAGGTACAAGAAAAGTATATCAGGCTTATTTAGATCAAAGAAAGGTCTATCTATGTTTAATTTAAAGAAAGCGGCTCCATAAGGCTTCCATCTATACTCTTTGGCAATTTCTACTTAGGAGTATTAGCAGCCAAAAATTTATAAAAGGGCAAATTTCACTTTACATTATTGACTTTTACACCCTAAAGAACTTGTGCCCTTGCACTTCTAATTTCATCACGGGTGCCGCTGTACATATCAAATTTCAATCAATCTTGTACAACTGTTAGAATTTTTGGAAACTATTTTGTGATATATCATGAAATTCTCATCACTTACGATATGCATGCTATGTTTGTGAATCATCATCATACAAGAAAAACACAAGAGTTACATTTTTAATTTATAAATACTTGATAGAAAAGCTAATAATTGAACAAAATTTATTAAGGGCTAAATACTGTTTAGTACCCTGTGGTTTGAGTCCAACATCGATTAAGTCCCTCGACTTTCAATTTCATCAAAAACACCCCTACATTATCAAAATCTCATCTAATAGGTCCTTCCGTCAACAATCCGTCAATTAAAGCCGTTAACTCGCTGACGAGGCATGCCATGTCAGATCATGTGGGCCTCACCTGTCAGGCGAAATTCCAAAATTGCCCCTGCCTCTCTCCCAGCTCTAGAAGAACTCGACTTTTGGCTCGAAAATCTGCATCTTCTCTCTGTCTTTCCGATCCCCACAACCCTAATTCCACCTCCCCCTCACCTTCCTTTCTTCCAAAACCAACCCTTTGAATCAAATCCACCACCACCCCATGTACATAGCTTGATTACCCTCCTTATTTTCCCAAACCCCAGAGCCCAGAATCGAAAGGGGGGTTCAAATTCTAGACCATGTATTGGGAACGCAGAGGTGGGTCGTCGAAAACAGAGCTCGTCGGTGAGCTGCTGGATTGCAGGCGCATCAACGATGCTGGACAAGCACCTAGAGAAGTCCTCCCCATCCACATCCAGAGC
Organism: Rosa rugosa; assembly: GCF_958449725.1. Classification (NCBI taxonomy): domain Eukaryota; kingdom Viridiplantae; phylum Streptophyta; class Magnoliopsida; order Rosales; family Rosaceae; genus Rosa; species Rosa rugosa. Next base: position 22,624,084 of record NC_084824.1, on the reverse strand, counting down.
TTTGGCCAATATTAAAGACAAAGAGAGGCTCTCTGTGCCCTCCACTTCCGCCAGAAAGTCTCAGCTCGATCACCGTGCCGCCGCCGCTTCCACCGCCTCGCTCGCTAAGAACAAATGCTCCGATGGTGGGTCTCATTTTTTATGGTTTTATGTTTTGAATTGTTGGGTTTGTGAAATTTGGCTTGGTTATTGTGGGTAGAGTGGATTTGGAGGATTTCAGTGTAATGGGTTTTGTTTCTTAATAGTTGTACAAAGAGAGGCTTTCTGTGCCCTCCACTTCTGCTGGAAAGTCTCAGCTCGATCACTGTGTCGCCGCCGCCTCACTCGCCAAGAACAAATGCTCCAATGGTGGGTCTCATTTTCGATGGTTTTATGTTTTGACTTGTTGGGTTTGTGAAATTTGGCTTGGTTGTTGTGGCTAGAGTGGATTTGGAGGATTTTAGTGTAATAGGTTTTGTTTCTTAGTAGCTGTAATGTGCTTTAGGACTCGAGGTTACACGATTCGATTTTCGCTCTTGTGTGGTGTATGATGGTTAAGCAAGTATGGTGTGTGTTTGATAAAATGTGCTTAAACTATGTAGAGAGATGTTAGTTTTAGTTGATTTAGTAAAGCTGAGATATGGGAAAAGTTGAAAGCACATACAAAGAGAAGATGTCGAGTTCTTCTGGAGCTGGGAGAAGGCAGGGGCAATTTTAGAATTTTGCCTGACAGGTGGGGCCCACATGATCTGACATGGCATGCCTCGTCAGCGAGTTAACGACTTTAATTGACGGATTGTTGATGGAAGGACCTATTAGATGAGATTTTGATAATGTAGGGGTGTTTTTGATGAAATTGAAAGTCGAGGGACTGAATCAATGTTGGACTCAAACCACAGGGTACTAAACAGTATTTAGCCCATTTATTAAATTGGAGAGCACATGAGACATGTGATGAAATTAGAAGTGCAGAGGCACAACTGATTTAAGGTGTGAAATTCTAGAAAGTAAAAATTAGGCCTTCATAAAATTACCTTATAGATAAACAAAGCATGGTATTACGATTATTCCATAAAGCTCCAATAAGCATCATCATTAGGTGACCAGATGTCATTATTTTTCCTTCTTTCCAAGGCTATGGGAGCTTCTATTCATACCTCTAAAATTGGTATTTGGACCTCTCACTTTTTTCAAGTAATAATTGACTTTGTCAACTCATGTCAAATTACCAATAAAGACACAAATAAAAAAATTCAAAAAATCTCTTCTTATCTCTACGAACAGTAATAGTCTTCAACTTGATAAAAATTTCTCCTCCAATGTAAACCCTAAAATATATATCGCCAAACGTTATTTAACGTTGACGTCAAAATTTTCTGAATTTGACTTTGTCCTCGTAAAGTGGTAGACTTCCTTGCTCACACAGTTGACAATTTACAAGATCTATCACTGCGCTATAAAAAAAATAAAAGGAGAGAAGATGGAAAATACAAAGACACCTCAGTTGATGAAGCCCTACTCATTCTGAATGCAATCAAACATGTGAACGAGCAGCGACAAAAAGCAGTACTCCAGTACGTTTATATGACAAACGCAGCAATGGGTAGTTGTCCATAAGATCTTCCCGCACATCATCAGTGCAGAGCAATTTTATGTGGAACTATATATTCTATAGATGATATGATGAAAAATTCAACCCTATGATATAAATCTATGGAAAATGCACTAGACTCATGGTTGATTGTTGTATTTTCCTCCACTATCTCAGACATATCTAAAACAAAAGGACCATGCATGTTCATTTCAAGTTATTATGGAAACAAGTAGGAGAGAATCAGTTTAGGGACAATGACACCTAAATGCAATGAAAATAATACTTGGAAAACATATTTGTAGGAGATGATGACCAAACATGGTATTGTTGCCTACGTTGACCAAGAGTCGACAATTCATTGAAAAAGTGATAGCACCTTTGTTACTCGTATATGGAAGATGAACTTCAAAAAAAAAAATTGCTGCAATTCCAAATCTTCAAAAACTGAAGGAGATCAAACTACTGATTTTTGACAGTATGAATAGAATCTAAAAAAAAGAGTGTTTTTATTGGACGATGGGCATTACAGCAAAATTAGAGAGGTGTAGATTGCAAATTGATTATTTGTAAAAGTAAGTTGGAGGTCTATTAAGTAAGGAGGTCCAAATGCCAAATTTGGAGGTATGAATAGAAGCTCCCTTCTGGAAAATTAATAAAAGACCAAAAAAGAATAGAGTTGCTAATCTTCTAATTATCTGTTAAAAGTGTTAGACTCTTCACCACAGTAAAACTTTGAGAAATTAACAAGGTTGGAACAACGGGAAATTATTACTTAATTGATAAGTTATTAATCATTAATTTATGGATAAAATAATAAAGTATTAATTTAGAAAGAATTATTATTATTATTTTTTTTTTTTTTGAATTTGAATAAATGGCTGGTGCGGCTGCCCTCAAGCTTTGATTAATGAAACTGTCTACAATGGGGGATATTAAGCCTAAACGGCTAAACCTCTGATTACAATAAGCATCTAGAGAAAGTCCTGAAATGATATTAGGAGTCTACAAAATAAATATATTCTAACAAGGACCAACTTGCAAAAAGTGCTCTACTGGCTACTCCATTTGCTTTGACATAGCTAGCGGTGACATAATGAAAAAATAACTCGATTACGGCAAACAATAATTACCAATATCACAGCTTTCCTACTATGTTGCCGGCGGAGAATAAAACCAATGACACTTAGTTCCTGCCACTAGGAGGTTGCGACCATTTAACTAGAATGGATCGTCGCCCCTCTAGGTCAGACAAGGCACTGAGAGTGCACACACAAGCATTTAGCCCGACTAGTCCTACACGATACATACAGGGACTTTTTTTTTTTTTTTTGAGAATAAGACTTAATTATTACATGCCAAAGGCGCGACAAAACTAAATAACTAAAGTAAAGGAAACTAAAAACAAAAATAAAATAAATAGACCAGGCAGGGCCCAAAAGAAGGGCCCAAGCCCAAGAACTGATAAGACCAATAGTCGTCGGCCAAGCCTTGCCCAGCCTCCTCACGGCCATCGCCGACAGACCACCCATTGCGCCGCCCCTCCACTTTCGCCTGACTGCCGCAATTGTCTCTCTCACATCCCCGCCGCGCCAAGGGTAACCGCCGCCTCTTCCAATCACACAGATCCCCAGATTGAATCCATGCAGATCAGAACAATGAATTGCAATTCAGATCAGATCATTGCGATCCAATCTAAGACGATCGAAGTTATATGTACATACATAGTATACCAAAAGTTAGGTACATATATCAAATCAAGACATACACAAAACAAGAATTTGTCGAAATTTTTAATATGTCTTATAAATTTCAGTATGTTATTTTATCAATTATAATTTATATATATCAATGAGACCTATTGACGTTTAAAAAAATTATTTTATGCATTTAGCGAGAATATTAATTTAGGTATTTATGCACGATTGTTGGTAACAATGACAATGACTTTATTGTTGGTAATTATCTTGAGGAGGCTGAGGATTTATCTTCATTGTTTGCTAGTTTTTGTATAAGTATTAGCAACAGTCATTTCACTATATTGGTATGATTTTTTCTATTGGAACCTCCAAATTTACTCACTTGACCTCATTGCTTTTTACACCTCCTATCCAATTTTCAAATATTAAATTTACTCACTAAACCTCACTCAACTTCCTGAAATAACCTCACTCATATAATTTGCAAACAAACTATTAATTACATATTCATTCCTTAACCAGATTACATAAATCTCTTATCCAATAAAAAAGAAAATCAAACACAAGGTATTGGGCTTTAAAAATTAATTTCTAATAAAAAAGAATGGTTTTTTTTTTTTTTAACTTTTTTTCTCTCTTGTAGATGTGAAAAAAAAGGTATTTTTTTAATGTTTATTTATTTTTTCTATTTTATGTACCTCATGATTAATTATTTAATAATTTATTAAGTTTTTTTTTATTACAAATATAATTGATAGACTGTGATTTAGGTCATAATATGATTTCTTTTGTTATCCCTCACTAATATACGTTCAACATATATGATGATAGGAATTTTTATGTCACATTTTTTTCCCATTAGTACAAGTCATCAATCTCCGTGGAGTGCAGATGTCCCTGTCTGTTTTCTCATCACTTGCAAATTTTTATGTCACATGATCTTAATTATAGTTTTAAATCTTATTAAATATATATAAGGGAAAAACTCACAAACAGTACCTGAACTACGTGCCACTAATAACTTTCGTACCTCAACTTCAAAAACTATCACAATGGTACCTAGATTATCTAACACGACCTAACATTCATATATGCCGTCCACTTCGCCGTTAACGGTGTTAACTTTGCAAGGGTAAATCTGTCCTTCCACTTGCAGGAGGAGAGGGAAAAAAAAAGAACAGTACCCATGGTGTGAAGGAGAAGAGAGATGAACAGTGGAAGGACAGATTTACCCTTGCAAAGTTAACACCGTTAACGGCGAAGTGGACGGCATGTATGAATGTTAGGTCGTGTTAGATAATCTGGGTACCATTGTGATAGTTTTTGAAGTTGAGGTACGAAAGTTATTAGTGGCCCATAGTTCAGGTACTGTTTGTATTTTTTTCCCTATATATAAATGCTTTAATGAGTATGTAATGAAATTGAAAAATGAAAATAGATAAAGAAAATAATAAATAATGCAATATAATATTATTGAATTGGAAAGTCTAGAGAAATTAAATATAATTTTTTTTTGGTATAATTATTGTCCTTAATAGTCATTTTATAAGAGGTTATATATGTCATTTAATAATTCATGATAGAGTGAGGTTAACTGAGCAAATTTGGAGGTCCCAATAGAAACATGTAAATGTATTCTTAAAAGGTAAATTATCTCCATCTTTCTACCAAATATTGCAATAAAACTTCGATAAATTAATACGCGATAAATTAATAATCGTGCGTAAATTAATAACTGACCTGGTGACCTCTGGGTCACTTTCGTGACCTACAAACTTACCCGGTGACCCAGGTCAGTTTGGAAACTGTGCATGTGACCCAGAGGGTGGAAATAAGCACTAAAAAATAGTGAATAGTAACTGATCCAATGACCCAACAGGTGAACTTGCTCTTAGGTCATGAATCAAATCATGGAAACTAAATTATGAATATATAATGACTTGTAAAAAATTATAAAATCAAAGAAGATAAGGCAATTTGAGACAAAACGAAAGGACTTTAATTCTTCTATTTCTTCCTCTTAGCTGTGTAATAGAATGTCTCATACGTATGCAGAGAATGTGATCGAAGATGAGCAATCTACCTGAGCACAAAGCATCTCCATTGGTATATATTACACGATGCCCTGGCCTCGATATTATCATCTCCTTCCAACTTTGCTTGAAGTCATATAGCGGACATATATACATATTTTCGAGAGAAAGTAAATGAAAAGTTTCTATTTCTACTTTGATATATCACTAGGCAGCTCGCCTGCTTGATGTTGCGGGTTTGTGTTTTTTTTTTCTCTGAATTTTATATGCAATAGAGCAATAGAGTAGTAATCATAATCTAATAAATATTAACCGAATATGTTATCTCTTTACATATTACAAAAGCTGGTTCCCAAACTCCTTCACTAGCTAGTCCAAACTTGAAACTTGAGACTACTTCAGCCACATAAAAGAAGATAGTTGATAAAGAAACTGACGAGGTATTTCATTGGTTTAAACTGGTACTAATTAACTCTGGAAGTAGGATGCATATACTGCTTATGAGGGAATGACTTCATTTGAATTTGTTTTCATCTGCATCTCATGAGAGAAATTATGGAGATCACTGACGAACTATGTCGGGCTTTACAATGTAAATCTCAAGATATTTGGCATATGCCATGAGTCTTATTGAATCTACTAAAGCACTTATACAAGAACTTAAAGCTTTGTTAACTATTTCTAAAATGGCTCAATGGTTGGTGAAGACTAGAAGATCAATGACGTACCAACTAGTTTATAGGGTGGTTGTGCTGGTGCTCACTCTTCCACTCTCGACAGCAACTACAGAGCGAGCATTATTGGCTATGAAATAGTGAAAACAAGACTTCACAATAGAATGGAGGACGATTTTCTTACCGACTCTTTGATTATGTACATTGAAAAGGAAATTGTTGAAAAGTTTAGTATAGACTCTATTATTGATGACTTTCGCGATATGCAAGAGCGGTCCCATTTTGATGTATAATTCAATTTAAAAACTTTATTATATTATAGACTATGTTTCGTCATTGAATTTATTTTTTATATTTTACTTTTTTATCCTTCTTATATTGGCCCCTCATTTATAATCTCTGGCTCCGCCGTGTTAGTGGCATTAATTCCCAACAGACAAATAACCATATATACCAGAATCATAGTCGTGTATTAGCTCAATAAGTAGAAACCAATTCCCGACATTATAATACTTGCATATCAACTCCAGTTCAAGTTTTTACCTCTGTATAGGGGCGTAACCAGTCACAAGGCTGGTTGGGCTATAGAATCAAGGAGAAAAAGCCCCAAGTATAGGTATTGCCCATAGTAGCCCACTTAAAATACACACACACACACACACACACATACATCATATTAATCCTCAGTTCGTGACTTCCTTTAGTTCTTTTACCAGAGAGTAGCCGATAGCGACACAACATTCCTCTTCCTCCTACCGAGTTCATCAGTTCGTAAGTTCCTCTTCCTTAGTTCCTCCAACCCGATTAGCTCCATATCACCCACATAAAGGTACTTCTAATTTCATCTCTCCCAAGCCCCATTGATGGGTTTTGCTTGCAATTGACTGTGAGCTTTGAATTTCAGAGGCTTCAATTGAGCTATTCGGAAGACCTGAACTTCGTAAGAGATCATTGAATGGCGGATGGGATATTGATAAATGATAATCGGTATATTAGTTGCTTTGCGGTGGATTAATTGGTTTACGGTGGCTATTGGAAGCTTGCAATATTAAATATGGATGTTTGAAATAAGCAATATTATATGTGGATTGGTAGATTTTTGCCGACTTAGGGAGATCTTTATATATGCCATGTCCATTCTATTGGTTATTAGAATATTAGGTTGTTTATATAAATATTTGTTCACTTGCTTCAGTTGCTTAGTTTTTGTTTTGGTTAGAAGTTATAACCTGGTGCTTGAATCTTGATGTTGGTTTTTGGTTTTTGAATATATATATATATATATATATAATGGATCATTTAAAATCCAAGCGGTACAAAAATCTTCTTTCATGGTTTACAAGTGATACTCCATCTAGTGGTAGTGGGAATGAGATTGGGAGTGGGAGTAGAAATGTGACTGAGAATTCTGTGAATTATGTCCTTGTAAACTCTTGTCCATCTATTCTGCTAGAAGAGTGTGGTAATGATAGAATTGAGATAGAAAACGTTAGTGATCCGTGGGATCTCTAGTTAGCTTTAGAAAGAGAGAGAGAGTGTGACACAAGATGTATAGTGGTTCATTTCCCGCCTTAGCGGGAAACTACGTCCACTTGAATGTTTAACTATGTGTGTTTGGGCCTTGCGGCCCAAGTGGATTACATGAGTGTAATGGAGTGGTGTTTAAGTGGGAGGAGACATTCCTTTTATAGGTGAAGGAATGCTTCTCCTTTACATGGTTTTCGATGTGGGACAAGCAAACAACTATTCTAGTATAGAAATGCCATATTGTGGAGGCAACTTGGCAAGGCCGGAAAGGTGGCTTCCCGGCGACGGATTTGCCACTTCCGGATACCGTAGCGTAGCTTGAACATAGGGCTACAAGATGCAAGTAGCGGTTGTGCCTCACCATGGCTTGGGGGTGTCCCAAAGAGGGTGTTAATTATGCTTGGTGAGATAGCAAACTAGCCTTACTAGTAGAGGTATCTACAAGTCCCCGAAGTCCCCAAGTAAGAGGAGCTTCTTGGTTGGGGAGTTATACACATGATGTCACCAAACATAAGTAACCGGGCGGTACGGAGCCCCTACAAGTCCCCGAACTCCGTAAGCAAGAAGAGACTCGTTAACCTGCACAATAAAGACAAAAAACAGGCATACATAGAATGCTCGTTGCATTGGGCAACAAATGTGAGTTGTATGGATATGCGTTGGCATATATAAACGTATGGGGTGCGTGATACATGTTGATGCATATACGCGAATGGTGCCGAGTACGATCGATTATGACGTACAAACTCGAGAACGCGTATGGTCGTGTGAGCGTATGGATTGCATATGATAAATGTAAGTTGCATGAGCGGTGCGAAGGTAAGCGTTTGTAACTCATGAACGATGACCGCGCATACGGTTGTGTCTGTTTGGTTTTCGCTCGTATTAATGGAACGCGAAAAGAATTTGATTTGTCGCGGTCGGTAAACGACAAATGGTAGAAAAATTCAAAGTTCCATTAACGTGTGGTGTGTCGAGTAGACATGAGCGTAAAGCTCGAGGATTGCCGGGAAGGCATGAGCGGGAAGCTCGAGGGTTGCCGGGAAGGCATGAGCGAAAGCTCGGGGTGCCGGGAAGGCATGAGCGGGAAGCTCGTGGGTTGCCGGGGAGGCATGAGCGGAAGCTCCAGGGTTGCCGGGAAGGCATGAGTGAAAGCTCGGGATGCCGGGGAGGCATGAGCGGAAACTCAAGGTTTGCCGGGGAGGCATGAGCGGAAGCTCGTGGGTTGCCGGGAAGGTATGAGCGGAAGCTCGTGGGTTGCCGGGGAGGCATGAGCGGAAGCTCAAGGGTTGCCGGGAAGGCATGAGTGGGAAGCTCAAGGGTGCCGCGAAGGCATGAGCGGTATGCTCGTGAGCGGAAGCTCGTGGGTTGTCGGGGAGGCATGAGCGGAAGCTCAAGGATTGCCTGGAAGGCATGAGCGAAAGCTCGGAATGCCGGGGAGGCATGAGCGGAAGCTCGTGGGTTGCCGGGAAGGCATGAGCGAGAAGCTCGTGAGCGGAAGCTCAAGGGTGCCGTGAAGGCATGAGCGGTAAGCTCGTGAGCGGAAGCTCGGGGGTGCAGCGAAGGCATGAGCGGTAAGCTCGTGAGCGGAAGCTCAAGGGTGCCGCGAAGGCGTGAGCGGAAGCTCGGGGGTGCCGTGAAGGCGTGAGAGGGAGCTCGGGGGTGTCGCGAAGGCGTGAGCGGTAAGCTCGTGAGCGGAAGCTCGGGGGTGCCGCGAAGGCATGAGCGGTAAGCTCAAGGGTGTCGTGAAGGCGTGAGCGGAAGCTCGGGGATGCCGTGAAGGCGTGAGCGGAAGCTCGAGGGTGCCGTGAAGGCGTGAGCGGAAGTCACGAGGGCGAAAGCCTGGAGGTGCCGCTGAGGCACGAGCGCGAAAGCTCAAGGGTTGCCGCTGAGGCACGAGCGCGAAAGTCTGGCGGTGCCGCTGAGGCACGAGCGGAAAAGCTCAAGGGTTGTCGTTGAGGCACAAGCGAAAGCCTGGCGGTGCCGCTGAGGCACGAGCGCGAAAGCTCAAGGGTTGCCGCTGAGGCACGAGCGCGAAAGCCTAGCGGTGCCGCTGAGGCATTAACGGGTAGCTCGAGGTGATGCCCTGAGGCATGAGCGTGACCGTTGCTAATTATGCTGGGCTGTATGTACAAGTCCTCGAAGTCCCCAGTCAAGGAGGGTGTTCTTGCGGGTTGATACCAAAGCGTAGCTTTGTGCCGTATATCAAGCATAATTAGTGCGAGTGCGTCGTCCATCTAGAATTGGTCGGAGCGAACGCTTTTGCCCTTTCGGGTGGGCCCCTGCTAGGCCCTGCGAGGAGTCCCCCACTCCTGGCTATAGACCTTCGGATGGTCGGAAAATTGTTTGATGAAGGGAGCTGCGCAGAGCAGAGGGTGTTGGGTAGCGAGCCCAATCTTTGGTACCCAAGCGTCGGGGTTAACTGCCGGATCAATGGCTGCCGTGGGCTGTGTTAACTAGTCCCTTTGCTATTTCTCAGAGGAGAAACTTGACTGCAATGCCGCGTAGCGGTCATTGTCATTATGAGGCGTTGCCTTACCGCTTGGCAGTTGGTTGAATGAAAAATGATAAACACATAGAGCAAGTAATAATATTTTGTTTGAGTGTCCCATGTTTATTTAATTGAGTTGCAATTAAAAATAGAAGCATGGCATATTTTGTATAGCATGTACTTGTAATGTGGATGCTAATATCATTTTTGCATTTTTGTAGGCATGCTTAGAGATGGTTTGAGATCGGTATGTGAAGCATGGCATATCTAGTATGTGAGATCTAGAAAGTGTTGCCAAATCTACAAAATGTTGTTGGCATGCTCAAAAGTTTATGGAAGCATGTAAAAGCATATCAAGTGTGATATATTGTTGGTATGCATAGAAGTAGTAAAAGCATGGCATTGGCATGGCACTAGCTCAAATTGAAAGAGCGTAAAGGAAGATATAGTTACTTATCTTATGTCGATTTGGAGCGAGTTGGAGTTGGAATTGATTAAGTGCCCAAATTATGTTGGAGTTGTCCTAGCCTCGCTAGCAGAGGAATATGTCGCCGCTGGACTTGCTATCGGAAAATGTCGCCGCTGGGCCCGCTAGCGGAAAATGTCGCCGCTATCCTGCTAGCGGAAAATGTCACCGCTGGACATGCTGGCGGAAGATGTCGCCGCCAGACTCGCTTAGCGGAAAATGTCGCCGCTGGACTCGCTTGCCTCGCTGTAGGAATATGTCGCCGCGGACACGCTGGCGGAAGATGTCGCCGCCAGACTTTCTTAGCGGAAGATGTCACCGCCGGACATGCTAGCCTCGCTGGAGGAATATGTCGCCGCGGATCGTTAGCGGAAAATGTCGCCGCTGGACCCGCTAGAGGAAAATGTCGCCGCTGGACTCGCTAGCGGAAGATCTCACCGCCGGACCCGCTAGCGGAAGATGCCGCCGGAATCGCTAGCGGAAGATGTCGTCGCCGGACTCACTAGCGGAAGATGTTACCGCCGGACATGCTGGCGAAAGATGTCGCCGCCGGACTCGCTAGCGGAATATGTCGCCGCTGGATACGCTGGGGGAAAATGTCGCCGCCGGACTCGCTAGCGGAAGATCTCACCGCCGGACACGCTAGCGGAAAATCTCACAGCCGGACACGCTAGCGGAATATGTCGCCGCTGGATACGCTGGAGGAAAATGTCGCCGCCGGACTCGCTAGCGGAAGATCTCACCGCCGGACACGCTAGCGGAAAATCTCACCGCCGGACACGCTAGCAGAAGATGTCGCCGCCGGACACGCTGGAGAAAGATGTCGCCGCAGGACTCACTAGCGGAATATGTCGCCGCTAGACACGCTGGCGGAAAATGTCGCCGCCGGACTCGTTAGCGGAAGATCTCACCGCCAGACCCGCTAGCGGAAGATGCCGCCGGAATCTCTAGCGGAAGATGTCGCCGCCGGACTCACTGGCGAAAGATGTCGCCACTGAACTCGCTAGCGGAATATGTCACCGTCGGACACGCTAGCGGAAAATGTCTCCGCCGGTCATGCTAGCGGACCAAAAGTTCAAGGTACGTGACGAAGCCTTTGTGTTAGCTTCCCACAGACGGCGTCAATGTTAACGTTAGTGATCCGTGGGATCTCTAGTTAGCTTTAGAAAAAGAGAGAGAGTGTGACACAAGATGTATAGTGGTTCATTTCCCGCCTTAGTGGGAAACTACGTCCACTTGAATGTTTAACTATGTGTGTTTGGGCCTTGCGGCCCAAGTGGATTACATGAGTGTAATGGAGTGGTGTTTAAGTGGGAGGAGGCATTCCTTTTATAGGTGAAGGAATGCTTCTCCTTTACATGGTTTTCGATGTGGGACAAGCAAACAACTATTCTAGTATAGAAATGCCATATTGTGGAGGCAACTTGGCAAGGCCGGAAAGGTGGCTTCCAGGCGACGAATTTGCCACTTCCGGATACCGTAGCGTAGCTTGAACATAGGGCTACAAGATGCAAGTAGCGGTTGTGCCTCACCATGGCTTGGGGGTGTCCCAAAGAGGGTGTTAATTATGCTTGGTGAGATAGCAAACTAGCCTTGCTAGTAGAGGTATCTACAGAAGTGAGTTTTGATGTTACTTCAGACCCTGGAAAACTTAGAAACACCTATAACAATCAAGCCTTCAAGTCTTCAAGCATAAACCCAGATCTCAGCCATTCTTCCAAACTCCCCTTCAAACCGATCTTCCAGAAACCCAAATCCAAAACCCCTAAATTCTCTTATTGCAATGTGTTTTTAGCTCCTATAATGTGCTTCATGCTATCAAGTCTCATTTGATATCTGAATCACGCACAAAATTCTTCCATTAACATTAAGTTATTGGGTTAATTTTAGCCTAGTACTGCTGAATTCAAAAGAACCATCAAATGCTCTCACAAAACATATAAGCAAATTGTCTATCCCATTAATTATAGACTCCTTTAAGGAGTTCGTAGAGAGCAGAAGACTGAGCTTGTTCATTGTTCTTAATGGCTTTTCCAGGTATGTTTATATCTCGATCATATATAATTTAGGGCTGGGCACGGGCCGGGTCCAACTAAAATTTTGCTGGGCCCGGGACCGGCCCGTTTCTTACGGTTCGGGCCCAAAGCCCGTTTTGCAACCAACAGGGACCAGCCCGTTTGAATTCGGGCCGGGCTTCCGGGTTTTCGGGTCCAAAACATATATCCTTTTGTTTTCTCAAAATAAACCAAGATTCAAAATCAAAAACTGAAAAATACAATAAAATCCAGATCCACCAGAAACTATAAGCATATTTCAAGAATTACAGTCACAAAAACCTGTCATTTCACATTGATCTAACCTAAACATGCATCAAACAATCAGTAAAAACAATCAGCGATCCATTCTTCACTAATCCAACACTAAAAATTGAAAATTTAAAACTCAATTCCAGTCGAAAACAATAGTAAACCCATATTACATTTCAGCCTCATTTTCTCAACACCGAATCGAAGAGCTGTGAGCTTCTAGATCGGACCAGATTCTGTGAGCTTCAGATCAGACCCAGATCTGAAGAATGGATGATGAAGCCCTTAGCACAGATCGAAGAGCTGTGAGCTTCTAGATCGGACCAGAGCTTCAGATCGGACCCAGATATGAAGAATGGATGATGAAGCCCTTAGCACAGATTGAAGAGCTGTGAGCTTCTAGATCGGACCCAGATCCTGTGAGATTTAGATTGATGGATGATGAAGCCTTAGCACAGATCGATGGGTGATAAAGGCACCGCCTAGCCTTCTCCATGTTGAGCCTATAGCATGATCTTGTTGTTATCTTGGAGTTGATAATCAGAGAGATTTGCCGGAAGTCGGATTTGACGGAGGATTGACATGGAGGACTGAACTACTGGAGGATTGGAGAAGAAGGAGAAAGAAAGAGGTGGCTTGAATTATGGCTGATTGTGAAGAAATGACTTGTGGTCGTGGGTTTTGGCAGTTGGAACTTTGAAGATTAGGATTCAGTGAGTTCGATCCTATGATAAGGTTTTTGAGCCTTCTCATATGACCAATAAGATGGGGACGCATGTCTTTTTTAAGTAATACGGGCCTGGCAGGCTTTTTTGTTTCTGAAATTCAAGGCCCGGGCCTGAACCGTTTTTTGAATACCAAGGCCCGGCCCGAACCGTTTTGACAAAAAAAAAAGTTGGGCCCGAACCGTACGGGCCTAGTCTTGACAGACCGGTTCGGGTTTGCGGGTTTTCAGGCTAAAATGCCCAGCCCTAATATATATAAGCCTAATTATAAAAGAATGTGTTTCTATGAATGTGTATATCTAAGTTTCATTTCTTATACGTTGGCCAATTGTTTAACTTCGTCAGACTAGAGTTTTTCCTTCTAATGCGTCAAGTGACTCAAAGACAGGTGGATCAGACCTAGGGATTCGTGGGTCACATGTTCTTTTGGAACAACGTTGTTTCAGTACAATTTTGCTTCTCACTACTGAGCTTCTCTATTCTACTTAGTGATTTTTTCGCAGTTGGATGTACGGGTATAGTGTTGTTGTTAGATTTGGACTTGGGTTAATTGGTGTCGAATTTTTTTTTTCTTCGATGGTAGTGTGGCAAAAAATTTAGACTTTAAGTTCATCTTTAATTTGTAAATTTTTTATCATAGTGGTGAACTTTAACTTCGTTTGTTCGCGCTCGATTTCAGGGTTTAACTCCTATTAATACTGTTGACTTTTTCGTGGTTGGGTGTGTGGGTAAGGTGTTGTTGTCAAATCCGAACTGGATCAATTGGTGAGTTTTCACTCGATTTTTTTTTTCGTGGGCTTGTCTAATCTCCTTAGTGATTTTTTCATGGTTGGGTATGCGGATAAGGTGTTGTTGTTAGATCTGAACTAAGGTCCAATTGGTTCGAGGTTTTTTTTTTTTTTTTTTTTTCTTTCTTTCTTTGGTGGTAGTGCGGCAAAATGTTTAGACTTTAAGTTCGTCTTTAATTTGTATGTTTTTTGTCATAGTGGTGAACTCTAGTTTTCTGTGTTCGTGATCGACTTCAAGTGGTCAAATCTTACGATTAATATTGTTGCAAATACTGTTTCAAACAACATAAATATAATGATGGTAACAATTAGTAACTATTAAATATTCAAACAAACAGAAAGTGGGTTTGATAGAGTCAAGGTTAACTACCTTGATATTGAATTTCTACATTACATTATGGGAAAATCGTCCAAACAGTGTCTGGACTTTTCCAGACTATTAATTTTCATACTTATATACTTCAAAAAATATCAAAATGGTACCTGAGTGTTTGAGCCCGACCCAATTTCCGTATCTAGCAACAGTAAAATCGTTAACAGGGTTAACTTTTGAAGGATATTTTTGTCATTTTACTATTCATCTTCTCTGAAATGACGGGCCACCACTCGTCTCCATCCTCTTCTTCTCCTCCACCGAAACCATCACCAAGACCAAACAACAAAAGTCCAATTTTTTTTTTTTAACATGAATTCAAAAGATGAATGTTCATCGTCACTTCCTCCTTGCTTATCAGTTCTTCTTTCTTACTTCTTCATTTCAATCATCCTTGAGAACCAGCAGCAACAACAAGGATTGAACCTCTCTATGTTGCCCCACTTCATCAAATTTCAAACCTCATCTTTCTGGGTTTCTTTCCGCCTTTGCTTTTCTGGGTTTTCTTCCCCAATTTGATTCCAATCTCATCCCACCTAGTTGACTTGAAACTAAAGAAAAATCAAACTCATTTCCTTCTTTCAGAAAACCTCATAATGCTTCTCTGCTAAAACCCCCATTTATTGACCTTTCTTCCTCTCTTTATTGAAAAAAAAAAAAAAAATACAGACCCACGAGAGAGGGAGCCATTTTTGTTTGATGGGTGTGTTTTATTTCAAAGAGGCTCGAGAACAACAACGACTCACGAAGCCTTGTCGGTCTTCGCCGGGGCTTCGCCGGCAAACAAGTGAAGATGGTCCAAGCTTATGCCTTTCGTCGTGGCCCTTGTGGTCATTGCAGAGATGTCGTTTTAATTGGGGCCGTTGATTTCGACTTGATTCTCTCGCTCGGTTTGGCGCTCAGGTCAGTCAGATCTACCGCCACAACTCTTTCTGGTTTGCCGTCGTGGATGAACTTGCCTTCTCCTTCAGTGAGTGCACCGCCACATAGATGGAGGGGGGGGGGAGAGAGAGAGCGTCGGTTGTGAACAGAAACGGAGGAGAGAGAGAGAGCATCATGGTAAACAGAGATGGAGAAGAGAGAGAGAGAGGATTAGATAAAGACAGAAGTGATTTCAATGGCCCGTCATTTCAGAGAAGATGAATAGTAAAATGATGAAAATATCCTTAAAAAATTAACCCCGTTAATGATTTTACTGTTGCTAGATACGAAAATTGGGTCGGGCTCAAACACTCAGGTACCATTTTGATATTTTTTGAAGTATAAGTATGAAAATTAATAGTCTGGAAAAGTCTAGACACTGTTTGGACGATTTTCCCTGACATTATTGAACTCTTCTGGTTAATAGCAGTGAGTGTTAATATATGTACAGATTAATTATATTTTACTCCCGCATTATCGGGGGAGTTTTCATTTTCATACCTAAATATGAAATTGTTTCATTAGAATACCTGAACTTCCTCCTTGGACATATTCAAACCCGGAGTTAAAAACTCCGTCACAAAAATTTGTTATTGGCTTAGGTGTTAGTTAACTGCTGATATGACAGTTAACCGATGATGTGACACTTAAAAACCCCGGATATGAATACGTCTGATGGAAGTAAGATCAAGTACTCAACTGACAAAATTTGATATTTGGGTATGAAATTAAAAACCAGGGTGTAAAATGTAAATAATGTTAATGTTATTTCCAACAACGAAATTTCCATTCCGGTCGCCCTCGTTTCCGTTGACTTGGTTACCGGCAATTGTGTATGTTGATTGTTTGTCATCGTCGCCGTCATCTTGTTTGTTTCTGAGGTTGGTCTGAGAAGGATATCTAGCTTGACGCAGAGGATTTGACGGTTTTGGTAATGCCGGCATGACATCGAGATTGTACTTTTTATTCTGATAATGATGATCAATAGGTTTCAGGTAAGCTCCTATTGCACAGATACCCATATACTCACAAGCCCTACCATGAAAGCCGACAATCATATTCCCAGGTGGTTGGATTGAAAAATACTTATCCTGCTTGCCTTCATCATATGGTCCGTAACTTTTCTTGTTTCCATATGGTCCGTAACTTTTCTTGTTGCTCCTAAAAGTAAGGGAGCAAATACTGGGCCAGAACTTAAAATATGTTCCATGAACTGAAATCAGATATTCGTACGGATAATCAAGCTTGATCTGTTGACAAAATTAGCTAATTAATGATTCAGTGATTAAATATAGATTCATAGAAGCTGCGGGATTACGACTGGACTTACCGTGTCAGTACGGTATGAGATCTCGTTGCCATCATATTGAATCTGGAAATTAGCTAATTAATGATTCAGTGATTACATATAGATTTATATAAGCTGAAGGATTACGACTGGACTTACCTCGTCAATAGGGTCAGACCCTGTCCCAACACCATGCTTGTCTGACCAAAATGAGCTCCCGTTGTCATCATATTCAATCTGTAGAAAGTTAATGTTCGACTTCGATGAATGAGATATTACCAACTGCCTGACTGTTGAATGAGCTCCATCATCAAAACCTTTCCCTCCGCGTTCTGATCCGAAGGGCCCAAGCTTCAACAGTATTTTCTCACCAGAATAATCCTTCAAACTCTGTAACATGCATGGACTATTAACATTAATCTACAATTTATTTAGTACGTTTATGTAACAGCTTGGAACTGAGGTATAATGAACGAACAAAAGAATTTCTGTATAGACAGAAAGAAAAGAAATCATGAATTACATAGTCTAGCTATACGACAGACCTAAAAGAAACAAAGACAAATTCGGCACTTTCAGCACTTGAATCAATATAAATATGTATATGCACTCACCATGTTCAATTAATGATTCAGTGATTACATATATGCCTTGAGCAAAATGAAAGAAATTGAATCGCGCAGTTAGCAAAATTTATATATGCCTTGAGCATTTGAGCGAAGGGTTTGATCAGAATTTGGATTTAGATATTAATATAGCTAGGTAGCTTACGACTACCGTGGTGCTCGTGCGGAAGAATCTAAATATTCTTTTCCAACTAATATCATGAATTTTGACATTAAAAATTGAGGATCTAATTCAAAGGAGAAAGACAAAGCCTAAATAATTATGATTAAGTCGTCAGTACATTAAAAATTAGCCAAGTAGCTTGATGGAACTTTAGTAGTTTGAGAGAAGTTAAATATTCTGTTATCAACATATATGGATTTTTTTTTTTTGAGAAACCTAAAAGGGGACGTCAATCCATTGAATGTAAATGTAGGTAACATTACAAAATGACTCATAGGATTCCCGGCTACGACAAAATTGAGCCATGAATAGAAACCCTAAAGTAAAACCCTAGAGATTCTAACATAATGTTACCTTAGAGTGAAGCTCTAAGTAACCAGTGACCAGTAACCTGACGCTACTAGAGAATGCCCCGAACACAGTCAAAGGCCTACTCCAATATATTGAGAGCCCAATACACTTAATCCCCAATCCACCTGGATCCCAAATACGGGCCCAAAAGTGAGCGGGCCTAACCAACACAGCCCACCCCGAACCACCAGGCCCTAGAGCAGCCCATGACACCAGAGAGTCGGACCAAGCCCAAGCCCCTGAAGGAATACTCAGGGCACCCAGACCACCAGCCCGACGCCGCCACACTAAGGCAGGCCACCGTCGGAGTACACCATCTCCATCACCCGCCGCGGCTTTCATCCTCACCGGGTAATTGTCGCTTCCTAGAACTCGGAACCACCACCAGCCCACGAAGATCGCCGATCTTGGAACCGATCGAGGAACACCATGAGGCCAAAGCACTGCCGCCGCCATAGACCGGAGCAGACCCAGCCACCACTTGCTAGAACCCGGATCCCATGTCTGGTTTGGGTCCACCAGACCACAGCGCTGCCCATCACCATTGCTGCGATAGAGACAAGCACCAGCACGGGCAAAACCCGAAGGGGGTAAATCTCGTCGCCAAGCCGACGAGATTATGGTGCAGCAACCAGAAGGTTGAAAAGGGGAGATCCACGAATCCACAGGGCTTTCCAGCCAGAGACCACGAACGCCAGCGTCGCAGGTTAAGGAAATCGGACGGCAAAACCTTAGGGTTAGCCGCCGCAGAGAGGAGAGAGCAAGAGCTCCCATTTAGTTGATCAACATATATGGATTGTGTGAATGATTTCGGTTCAAAGAAGAAATTTTTTTTATTCATACAGCCATTCTTTATCCTTGCACATGAGGATTTTTGTCAAAAATCGCACTTGGATCAGTATTAATTAATTTCGCAAATCACATGAATAAAATTAAATATTTTTAAATCAAAAGATTAATTTTGAGCATCACTCCAAACCATAAGAACTATTTATAACTTTTACTTTTAATTTTTTTATCAAACTCACACGAAGAATGTAATAATAGAAGGGAAAATGGTCCGTACGGTACCTAAACTTTTCCTCCTTATAACTTTTGGTACCTGAACTTCAAAAAACATCAATATGGTACCTGAGGTTCTTTGCCCGACTGAGGATTGCCACATATGGCCGTTACCTCCGTTACGGAGGTTGCCAGCTGGCCATTTTTTAAGGCTGTTTCTGTCCTTTTATGTCTTAATCCTTATTAATTGCAGCCATGTCCCCACTCCACCGATTAACACCAGCAGCAAGTTTTTTCCTCCTCCTCCTCCGGACCTCCACCACCACTACCAGACATAGAAGGACAATGAGGAAGAAGCAGTCAAGACAATGAACGGAAAAAGAAATCGGAGCTGCCCAAAGTCAATTCAACACAATGCCCAAGAAATTGGATCGAATGAAGGTGGAGGAGAGAGGGATGGCTCCGGTGGGGAGCTGGTGAGGTTGTCTGTTGAGTTGGTCAAGACTATGGAGGCCAAAGTTTCGGTTGTTTAATTTGCACAATTGCACGTACTCGATCTGTAGCCCGAAGTTACGTCGCCGGCCACGATTCGAAGCTAGCAGTCCGTTACCCAATTTGCCGGATTGAGAAAATATTAGAACTGGATAGTGATGAGTGAGTGTTGGAGAGGGGAGCCTGGTTTAGGTGATGAGAGGAGAATGGTGATCATTGGTTAGAAGACGAATTCAAATGCGAATGTAGGGGATGAGGAGAATGGCAATTGTTGTGATGAAAACAAGACCAACGGTCGTGGGAACGACGGGGTTGAGGAGAATGGGAAGTCATTGGATGAAATTGGGGGAGAGATAGATGGGGAAACTGAGGTGTTTGAGGTTCCCATTGAGGTGCGAGTGAAAATAGTCAAGACCGGGGGGGGGGGGGGGGTTTTGTGGGGTAAGATTAAGAACCACCCGTGGTGGTCGGGCCAGATTTGTGATCCTTCAGATGCTTCTGAGCTTGCAATGAAATTGAGATTGAGAATTTGAAGCTTTCCAATCCATCCCATCTCTTTCTTTCACCTTCTTCTCCACCCCAAACCCAATCATCAAGGCCTGAGAGAATGATTTTTTTTTTTTTTCTGGGTTTTTCTTCACATGAGAATCAGGCATATATGGGTTTTTGATTGAAAGTTGGAATCTTTGAATACATGTGGGTATTTGTATGTATATTAATTAGAGGAAGTGATTCTTCAATTGATGGATTCAATATCCAAACAAAATTCATATTGTCCACAATTTCTATAAAATTCTCAAGCCTTCTGCAATCTCAAAGCCAAAGATGTGTTGGGGAATTTTAGCTACGTCTTATTGGGAATATTGCAAGGCTAGATCATCCATTAAGATCCAACCCCATAAGTTTTGTAAGAAATCAAACAGAAGGGATGTACTTCAACTAAACTTGCACAATAGATCGAGATCCTCCATTTAGGTTGTGAGAGTGAAGAACAGGGGAGAGAGAGAGAGAGAGTGGCCATGGAGGGGAAAGAGAAGTCTTAAAAAAAAAAAAGGTTTAAAATATGAAAGGACAGAAATACCCTTCAAAAATGGTCAGCTGGCAACCTTTGTAACGAAGGTAACGGCCATATGTACCAATCCTCAGTCGGGCAAAGAACCTCAGGTACTGTATTGATGTTTTTTGAAGTTCAGGTACCAAAAGTTATAAGGAGGAAGAGTTCAGGTACCGTACAGACCATTTTCCCATAATAGAAATCTGTTTTACAACTAATTGCAAGTAGCAGGTGAAAGAGGAAGGGTTTTCTCTAATCCATCTTATTTCTCTCTTTCACCCTTCACATCTCTCACAGTCTCATCAGCAGTCTTCAACCATCTCAAGGCTTCTCACCACAGCCCCAATTCTTATCTCCCAAACACCACAACACCCACAAATCCCAGAAAAGATATGATTTCTGAAAGAAAAGATACTTACGATCTCAAGGCACAGATCTGTTTCAATTATGCAATCCGTTGAAGCTTTTTCTTCTTGTTTGAAACGCCTCTCTTATGATTCGTTATCCTATTCCTCCTCCTCAGAATCTGAATCAGCCTTCTTGTTTGAAGCTCCTTCTTGAGACTCATCTTTCTTCTCCTCCACAACACCCGCAGCACTCTTGAAAGTGAATTTTTCGAATTTTTTTTTTAATTCCTCGTCCATGTCCATGTCTTCATTTAGCTCGGGCTTTCTCCGGAATATATTCGATTTCACCTTGCTCAACAAACCGTGGAGGATCGTTGTTCTCCTTCACGTTGTCGCCGCCGCTGACGTCCTTGGCTGTGGCCTGATAAGCTTTCCGGTTCTTCTTCTGCTTTCTCCTCCGACGGTCATGGCTTTGGCCTTTGGATTGGGGAAGATGACGAATCCGAAGAGAAAACCCAGAAAAGATGATGATAAGGATGAATGATCGAAAAATGGAGATGAATACTAAAATAAATAAAATATAAAGATTTTTAATAATGTTAATATATATATATATATATATATATATATATATATATATATATATATATATATATTTGTTTTGTTCTTAATTGATTAAGTTAGACTTATGGTTACATTTTAATACAAGTAGCAGCTTCATATTTAGTGGTGGTATCACCACTTAATTGTTCGTGGTGATCAAATCTGCATCCAAGTTTTCTCAATTGCGTGATTTGCGTCTTTATTGAATTCATAGATTCTAAATATACTAATGAGGATTTAATTTGATTAACCGTCTCCTTTCCTCTTGTTTTTTTTTTCAATGAAACTCTCTCCTCTTATAGCTGGATTCCAAACCTCTTTAAAAAATAAAAAATAAAAAATGTAAGGAACTTGACTACGACTCTTAAAAATAAATAGAAATATCATTTTCGAGATAAGCAAGAACAAAATAAAACACTCAACTATACAAGAACAAAGAAAAAGAAAATTACTAAGCACTCAAATGTTCTTTTTTATCATTTACCAGACTTCATTTGTCAATCATACATGTACTTACAGAACAAGAAAATGGATATATTTTTTAATTCTCAAACTTCTAGTACATGGACCAAATTAACGAGGCCTCTGCGAATCTACCAATATGACTAATACAAGGCTTAAGCTACACATAACTTTGGGTCCGTATGTTGGGTGTAGTGGTAAGATAACGGCTTTCTATTTGGAACGTCATATATTCGACCCCTATCAAAGTGGGGAGGGGATAGGTTATAATATATATACACACACATATGCCCCTTCTAGTGAGGGATCGATGTGTTTGGCAATTTTAAGGGATCACTCATTATATCTACTTTTCGATCATATATTCACATTTTAACCGTTCAATTTTTAGGTATATATGAGTAGATCATCTCTGCAAATTTTCAGCCAAACTGATAATTATTAAGACATTCAAACTATGATTTAGAATTATGAACACAAACAGTGCAGGTTGGACAGATTCGGTTCGTCCATTGATTTATTCTAGTTCGATACCTTAACGATCATCAATTTGGCTGAAAATTAGCAGAAATGATCTATACATTAGGATATAAAAACTGAATGGTCGAGATGTTGAAATACAATCGAAAAGTGGGTCCCACAAAAAATCTCTTAAAATGGCAAAAAAAGAGATGTCTGACCCTCATATATATATTAACCGGAATGTTTTCCCTTCACTTATTAAGAGAGTTAAATATTAAAAAACCTAGTTTTCTCTAAAACCTAGGGTAGAGGTCGACGGCTAGGGTTTAGTCTATCTAAGGTACTTCATAGTCGAGAACGAGGTTCTTGTAGATCGGAGACGTGATGGCCGAGGCTATGGTGGCTCGATTGGCGGCAGCACTTGCGCTGACGAACGAAGCGGTGGTTGAGTTTGGGGAGGCTGGAGCAGCGGCTGTTGCAGCGCCTGTCGCATTGTGCGATTGGCCAGAGATCTGACGCCGGAGTGGTTTTCACATTCCCCGGCGTGTATCATTGCAAGAACGACCTTTCCCTCCTCTAGGGTCAAACATCTGAGGTTTGGATGGGTGAATCCCTGGCGGTAAAGTTTGCCATTCTGGATATTATAGCGGGTTGCTCTCCGCTTGAGTTGCCTTGCTTCAACCTTGTCGGTTGGCAATGTTCCATTGCGCTTGTACTCAATTATTTCATCCATCCAGCTTAGGTTTACCTCAATGTTGAAGATTTCCGCTAGGGTTTTTAGTGATGCTTGGCTTATCAAGGCATTCCACCCTGGTGTCCGCTGGACTTTGGTGTGGTTGGGCGGTTGCTAGTCTTGCCAGTGAATCAGCCTTGACGTTCCTTTCCCTGGGGATCTGTGTGATGGTGTGAAATTTGAATTTTTTGAGAAGCATCTTGACGTAACCTAAATATGCCGCCAACTGTTGGTCCTTGGCTTGGAAACTGTCGTTGACCTGGTTAACGACTAATTGAGAGTCGCTGAATATGTTGACGCTGTCACCCCTGAGTCGATGGCGAGGAGTAAGCCGGCAATGAGCGCTTCGTACTCCGCCATGTTGTTGGAGGCTTTGAAATTGAACTTTAACGCTTATTCCACGTTTAGTCCCCCTGGTCCCGTCAAGATGACTCCGGCGCCGCTGGCCTTGGCACAAGCGGAGCCGTCCACGTGGAGGTTCCAGTCTGACTGCTCCTGGAGGGTTGGTTCCTCAGCGGCTACCATTTCTAGGTTGGCCTCTGCCCTTAGGTTGGGTTCATCCTGACGCTCGGTGAGCTCAGAGATGAAATCTGCCACTGCCTGGCCTTTCATGGCGGTCTTTGGCTTGTAGTCAATGCCGAACTCGCTGAGCTCGATGGCCCATTTGCTGAGGCGGGCAGAGTGTTCAGGGTTTTGCATTACTTGCTTCAACGGTTGGTTTGTTAAGACATGAATGGTGTGGGCCTGGAAGTATTGGCGGAGGCGTCTAGCAGAGACAATGAGTGCGAGAGCGAGTTGCTCCAGGGGGGGATATCTTGTCTCCGCCCCGTTCATGCCCATGCCGGCGTAGAATACTGGGAGCTCTTCCTGGCCCTCTCGTCGTACAATGGCGCAGCTTACCGCTGATGGGGATACCACTAAGTAGATGTACAGTACTTCCCCTTGCACAGGAATGGAAAAGAGTGGGACTGCTGCCAAGTATTCCTTTAAGCCCTGGAATGCCTCCTCACAGTCTGGGGTCCAGTCAATTTCTTTCTTGTGGGTCTTCTTCAGAACTTTGAAAAATGGGAGGCACCTGTCAGTGAGTCTGGAGATGAACCGAGAGAGGGCGGTTAGTTTTCCTTAGAGGCTCTGAACGTGCACTTTCCATTCCGGAGTCTTCATGTTGAGGATGGCTTGCACCTTGTCAGGATTGGCCTCTATGCCCCGTTCACTGACGATGTAGCCCAGAAATTTGCTAGCGGTGACGCCAAAGAAACATTTTTCTGGGTTGAGGCACATACCATAAGCCAAGAGAATGGCGAATATGATTTTGAGGTTTGCCACGTGTCCGCTGGCTTTGATGCTTTTGACTAACATGTCGTCCACGTATACCTCTATTATCTTGCCGAGATGTTTAGCGAACATGGCATTCATCAACCGCTGATACGTTGCACCGGCGTTCTTCAAACCGAACGGCATGACATTGTAACAATACAGGCCCTTGTAGGTGGTGCATTCCTGGTCGCCGGGGTGCATCTTGATCTGATTATAGCCAGAGAAGGCATCCATCATGCTGAGCAACTCGTGTCGAGCGGTTGCATCGACCAGTTGATTGATGAGAGGTAGCGGGAAGCTATCCTTGGAACATGCCTTGTTAAGACCCTTGAAGTCGACACACATCCGCAAGTTTCCGCTCGGTTTCCTGACCATGACCAGGTTGGAAATCCACTGGGGATAGATGACCTGGCGGATGAATCCAATGCCCTGAAGCTTGGCAACCTCTTCCCCTATTGCACGATATTTTTCTTCATCGAAGGCCCTTCGCCGCTGCTTGACAGGATAGTAGGATGGTTTGATACTCAACTTGTGTGTGATGATTTCAGGGGAGATGCCTGGCATATCAGCATAGGACCATGCAAAGACGGCGGCGTTGTCACGTAGAAACTGAGTGAGCTCTGCCGCTATCTCTGGGGCTAGCTGAGCGCTTATGCGGACTGTCCGCTCAGAGTGCTCGTCGGAGATGCTGATAACCTTCAAGGATGTTTCTGGGTTGACAGGCTCCTTTTTTACATATTTGTCCTCGTCATCCCTAGGGTCCTCAAAAATATTTGGCGTTGGTGCATGGCTTCCCACCGTCAAGATCTCATGGCGGCGCGTTGACCGTGCCACAGTCGTTGAATAACATTCTCGTGCCAGTTGCTGGCTTCCTTTCACACAGCCTGTCCCGTTGGGTGTAGGGAACTTCATGAGAAGCATGTATCCGGCTATGATGCATTTGAGTTTGTTGAGTGCCGGTCGACCAATGATGGCATTGTATGAACTGAAGCAATCGACCACGATGAACTCCGTGTGTATTTCCGTTGTACATGGACTAGCGCCGATGACCAGACGCATGTAGTCAGAACCGAGTGGTTGCGTGACGTCACCAGAGAAGCTGAGCAATGGCTCATGATCCTGGAGTAACTATCTATTCCGCTGGAGTTGGTTATAGCAACCATTGAATATGACATTAACAACGGATCCACTGTCAACAAGGACCCTTCCCACTGACCATTTATCGAGCATGGCGTCGATCAAGAATGGATCGTCGTGGGGCAGATGTACTCCGCGCTCCTCATCCTCTGAGAAGGTGATGGGTTCCCAACCAGACTTTGGGAGTTTAGCGGATCTCTCATAACGGATGTTGCAAACTTCTTTGGGGTGGTTAGCGCGTGCATAGCGCTTTCTTGCCTTGTGAGACATATTGATGATCGGAGCACCGCCGTCGATGGTGTTGATGCGGCGCATGGGCTCAATGTTGGCGACCACAGGTGGCGGCTGATGCACCTTGAATTGTTCCATCTTACCATCGCGATATAAAGTCTCAATTGCCGTTTTGAGAGCGTTGCAATTGTTGGTGTTGTGACCGCTGTCCTCGTGGTATTTGCACCACTTGCCGGTGTTTCTTGGTTTTCCCACTCTTGGGTACCTTCTTGGGGGTGACGGTGAGATCTGATCTTTACACTGGTCGTATATCTCCTCATACGAGGCTGTGAGGACTGTAAACACTGCGTACCGCTGGGAGGACTCCATCTGTTTGTTACGGTTATCCCCATGGGATGAGCGGTTTCCCTTGTTGTAATGCTGGTCCTTCTGCCGCTTGCTCTGGTAGTTGCCCTGTTGCCACTCTCTCTTCTTATCAGTTGGCGGCGTAGCAGAGGTTTTGTTAGCGGTCTCCTGATGGCTGGAGGAGGGCTGAGTGGACTTTGCCAGTGTTGGAGGTGATGGTGGGGTTTCTCCATATGTGATGAACTCTGCCTGTGCATGGACGACTGCCTCGCCCATGACGTGGTCATACGCGGCATTTGGATGATTGTAATTGAGGTGATAGAGGAATGGCCCCTTGAGGAGTCCCTGCTTGAAGGCTGCCAATGCCATTGTTTTGTCAAGATCGCGGCACTGAGATGCTGTCGCTCGCCACCTGGTGACAAATGCCTTTAATGTTTCCTCGGCGCCCTGTTTGACGTTGAACAACTGACTTGTGTTGTGGTGTCCGGCGGTTAGCAAGATGAACTGAGAGAGGAAAGCATTTGATAGTGCATGGAATGAGTCGATGGATCCAGGTGGGCATTCAAAGAACCAGTTCATTGCCTCGCTGTCTAGCGTTTCGCTGAACAAGTGGCAGAGGGTGGCGTCTTCAAATCCCTTGTTGTTAGTGACTTTTTTGAAGGTGTCCATGTGGACGGAGGGGTTAGTCATGCCGCTGTAATGTGACATCTTTGGTGTCTTTGCATGTGCTGGTCTGACGGCTTGCAAGATCCTAGCGGTGAATGGTTCTGGTCTGGACGCAAAGAGCTGATTTGGAATTTGCGCTGGGGCGCCTGCCTCCGCCCGGATTAGCCTTTGCCTTAGTTGCTGCATCCTTTCCAGGATTAGGGAGGTTGTGTCGCCAGTGGGCCCCGCCTGGAGGTTTTGTTGGACCAGTTCCCGCCTGGGGACAGGTGGATTACCCTCAGTTCTAGCCCTAGCCGCCGAGCGGTTGGTGTGCGGCTGTGAT